>NW_027423167.1:0-161183 GCF_048934315.1 Petromyzon marinus
ACACTCACCACTACACTCCTCCACTACACTCACCACTCACCCACTCACCACTACACTCACCACTAACACTCACCACTACACTCACCACTCACCACTACACTCACCACTCACCACTACACTCACCACTAACACTCACCACTAACACTCACCACTACACTCACCACTCACCACTACACTCACCACTCACCACTAACACTCACCACTCACCACTAACACTCACCACTAACACTCACCACTAACACCACTCACCCCTACCACTCACCACTCCCTCACCACCCACTCACCACTCACTCACCCCACTCACCCACTCACTCACCCACTCACTCACTCACCCACTCACTCACCTACTCACTCACTCACTCACCCACTCACCCACCCACTCACCCACTCACTCACCCACTCACCCACTCACTCACCCACTCACCCACCCACTCACCCACTCACTCACCCACTCACCCACTCACTCACTCACTCACCCACTCACTCATCCACTCACCCACTCACCCACCCACTCACCCACTCACTCACCCACTCACTCACCCACTCACTCCCTCACTCACCCACCCACCCACTCACTCACCCACTCACCCACTCACTCACTCACTCACCACTAACACTCACCACTCCCTCACTTCCTCACCACTAACACTCACTCACTCACCACACTCACCACTCACCACACTCACCACTCACCACTCCCTCACCACCCCCACCCCTGTGTGCTAGGTACTGCTGATGAGAACCTTGGTGATGAATTTCTCCTGCGAGAACGTCATAAGTTCTGGTGGTTTCCACACATGTGGAGTCATAGTCAACCTCACCTGCATCACAATCACAGCTCCCTCGTGCAGCAGATGGAGATGAACAGGAACTTTGCCCTGGTCAGTCACTCACTCAGTCACTCAGTCACTCACTCAGTCACTCATTCAGTCAGTCACTCGCCCAGTCACTCACTCAGCTAGCTAGCTACTCACTCAGTCACTCAGCTAGCTAGCTACTCACTCAGTCACTCAGCTAGCTAGCTACTCACTCAGTCACTCAGCTAGCTAGCTACTCACTCAGTCACTCAGCTAGCTAGCTACTCACTCAGTCACTCAGCTAGCTAGCTACTCACTCAGTCACTCAGCTAGCTAGCTACTCACTCAGTCACTCAGCTAGCTAGCTACTCACTCAGTCACTCAGCTAGCTAGCTACTCACTCAGTCACTCAGCTAGCTAGCTACTCACTCAGTCACTCAGCTAGCTAGCTACTCACTCAGTCACTCACTCACTCACTCAGTCACTCACTCAGTCACTCATCAACTCACTGAGTCTCTGAATCACTGAGTGACTAAGTGAGTGACTAAGTGAGTGACTAAGTGAGTGAGTGAGTGGAGTCATAGTCAACCTCACCTGCATCACAATCACAGCTCCCTCGTGCAGCAGATGGAGATGAACAGGAACTTTGCCCTGGTCAGTCACTCACTCAGTCACTCAGTCACTCACTCAGTCACTCATTCAGTCAGTCACTCGCCCAGTCACTCACTCAGCTAGCTAGCTACTCACTCAGTCACTCAGCTAGCTAGCTACTCACTCAGTCACTCAGCTAGCTAGCTACTCACTCAGTCACTCAGCTAGCTAGCTACTCACTCAGTCACTCAGCTAGCTAGCTACTCACTCAGTCACTCAGCTAGCTAGCTACTCACTCAGTCACTCAGCTAGCTAGCTACTCACTCAGTCACTCAGCTAGCTAGCTACTCACTCAGTCACTCAGCTAGCTAGCTACTCACTCAGTCACTCAGCTAGCTAGCTACTCACTCAGTCACTCAGCTAGCTAGCTACTCACTCAGTCACTCACTCACTCACTCAGTCACTCACTCAGTCACTCATCAACTCACTGAGTCTCTGAATCACTGAGTGACTAAGTGAGTGACTAAGTGAATGACTAAGTGAGTGACTAAGTGAGTGACTAAGTGAGTGAGTGAGTGGAGTCATAGTCAACCTCACCTGCATCACAATCACAGCTCCCTCGTGCAGCAGATGGAGATGAACAGGAACTTTGCCCTGGTCAGTCACTCACTCAGTCACTCACTCAGTCACTCGCTCAGTCACTCATTCAGTCACTCACTCACTCACTCAGTCACTCACTCAGTCACTCAGTCACTCGCTCACTCACTCACTCAGTCACTCAGCCACTCATCAACTCACTGAGTCTCTGAATCACTAAGTGAGTGAGTGAGTGACTGAGTGACTAAGTGAGTGACTAAGTGAGTGACTAAGTGAGTGACTAAGTGAGTGAGTGAGTGGAGTCATAGTCAACCTCACCTGCATCACAATCACAGCTCCCTCGTGCAGCAGATGGAGATGAACAGGAACTTTGCCCTGGTCAGTCACTCACTCAGTCACTCACTCAGTCACTCGCTCAGTCACTCATTCAGTCAGTCACTCGCCCAGTCACTCACTCAGCTAGCTAGCTACTCACTCAGTCACTCAGCTAGCTAGCTACTCACTCAGTCACTCACTCACTCAGCTAGCTAGCTACTCACTCACTCACTCAGCTAGCTAGCTACTCACTCAGTCACTCAGCTAGCTAGCTACTCACTCAGTCACTCACTCAGCTAGCTAGCTACTCACTCAGTCACTCAGCTAGCTAGCTACTCACTCACTCGCTCGCTCAGTCACTGAGTCTCTGAATCACTGAGTGAGTGAGTGACTAAGTGAGTGACTAAGTGAGTGACTAAGTGACTAAGTGAGTGAGTGAGTGGAGTCATAGTCAACCTCACCTGCATCACAATCACAGCTCCCTCGTGCAGCAGATGGAGATGAACAGGAACTTTGCCCTGGTCAGTCACCCACTCAGTCACTCACTCAGTCACTCAGTCACTCACTCAGTCACTCACTCAGTCACTCACTCAGTCACTCATTCAGTCAGTCACTCAGCTAGCTAGCTACTCACTCAGTCACTCAGCTAGCTAGCTACTCACTCAGTCACTCAGCTAGCTAGCTACTCACTCAGTCACTCAGCTAGCTAGCTACTCACTCATTCACTCAGTCACTCAGTCACCCACTCACTCACTCAGCCACTCATCAACTCACTGAGTCTCTGAATCACTGAGTGAGTGAGTGACTAAGTGAGTGAGTGACTAAGTGACTGAGTGAGTGACTAAGTGAGTGACTAAGTGAGTGAGTGAGTGGAGTCACAGACAGCCTCACCTGCATCACAATCACAGCTCCCTCGTGCAGCAGATGGAGATGAACAGGAACTTTGCCCTGGTCAGTCACCCACTCAGTCACTCACTCAGTCACTCACTCAGTCACTCATTCAGTCAGTCACTCGCCCAGTCACTCACTCAGCTAGCTAGCTACTCACTCACTCACTCAGCTAGCTAGCTACTCACTCAGTCACTCACTCAGTCACTCACTCAGTCACTCACTCAGTCACTCACTCAGTCACTCAGCTAGCTAGCTACTCACTCATTCACTCACTCACTCAGCCACTCATCAACTCACTGAGTCTCTGAATCACTGAGTGATTGACTAAGTGACTAAGTGAGTGACTAAGTGAGTGAGTGACTAAGTGAGTGAGTAAGTGAGTGACTAAGTGAGTGACTAAGTGAGTGAGTGACTAAGTGAGTGACTGAGTGAGTGACTAAGTGAGTGACTAAGTGAGTGAGTGAGTGGAGTCACAGACAACCTCACCTGCATCACAATCACAGCTCCCTCGTGCAGCAGATGGAGATGAACAGGAACTTTGCCCTGGTCAGTCACTCACTCAGTCACTCAGTCACTCACTCAGTCACTCACTCACTCGCTCAGCCACTCATCAACTCACTGAGTCTCTGAATCACTGAGTGAGTGAGTGACTAAGTGAGTGAGTGAGTGACTAAGTGAGTGACTAAGTGACTAAGTGAGTGAGTGAGTGAGTGACTAAGTGACTAAGTGAGTGAGTGAGTGACTAAGTGAGTGACTAAGTGAGTGAGTGACTAAGTGAGTGACTAAGTGAGTGACTAAGTGAGTGACTAAGTGAGTGACTAAGTGAGTGACTAAGTGAGTGAGTGACTAAGTGAGTGACTAAATGAGTGACTAAGTGAGTGACTAAGTGAGTGACTAAGTGAGTGAGTGAGTGACTAAGTGAGTGACTAAGTGAGTGACTAAGTGAGTGACTAAGTGAGTGACTAAGTGAGTGACTAAGTGAGTGAGTGAGTGGAGTCATAGTCAACCTCACCTGCATCACAATCACAGCTCCCTCGTGCAGCAGATGGAGATGAACAGGAACTTTGCCCTGGTCAGTCACCCACTCAGTCACTCACTCAGTCACTCACTCAGTCACTCATTCAGTCACTCACTTAGCTAGCTAACTACTCACTCAGTCACTCAGCTAGCTAGCTACTCACTCAGTCACTCACTCACTCAGCTAGCTAGCTACTCACTCAGTCACTCACTCAGTCACTCACTCAGTCACTCACTCAGTCACTCACTCACTCAGTCACTCAGCTAGCTAGCTACTCACTCAGTCACTCAGCTAGCTAGCTAGCTACTCACTCAGTCACTCAGCTAGCTAGCTACTCACTCAGTCACTCACTCACTCAGTCACTCACTCAGCCACTCAGCTAGCTAGCTAGCTACTCACTCACTCACTCAGTCACCCACTCAGTCACTCACTCAGCCACTCATCAACTCACTGAGTCTCTGAATCACTAAGTGAGTGAGTGAGTGACTAAGTGAGTGAGTGACTAAGTGACTGAGTGAGTGACTAAGTGAGTGACTAAGTGACTAAGTGACTAAGTGAGTGAGTGACTGAGTGACTAAGTGAGTGACTAAGTGACTAAGTGAGTGACTAAGTGAGTGACTAAGTGAGTGAGTGACTAAGTGAGTGACTAAGTGAGTGAGTGACTAAGTGAGTGACTAAGTGAGTGACTAAGTGAGTGACTAAGTGAGTGACTAAGTGAGTGACTAAGTGAGTGAGTGAGTGAGTGACTAAGTGAGTGACTAAGTGAGTGACTAAGTGAGTGACTAAGTGAGTGACTAAGTGAGTGAGTGAGTGGAGTCATAGTCAACCTCACCTGCATCACAATCACAGCTCCCTCGTGCAGCAGATGGAGATGAACAGGAACTTTGCCCTGGTCAGTCACTCACTCAGTCACTCAGTCACTCAGTCACTCACTCACTCAGTCATTCAGCCAGCTAACTACTCACTCACTCATTCAGTCACTCACTCGCTCACTCAGCCACTCAGCTAGCTAGCTACTCACTCACTCAGCTAGCTAACTACTCACTCAGTCACTCACTCACTCACTCAGCCACTCATCAACTCACTGAGTCTCTGAATCACTGAGTGAGTGAGTGACTAAGTGACTGACTAAGTGAGTGACTAAGTGAGTGAGTGACTAAGTGAGTGAGTGAGTGACTAAGTGAGTGAGTTACTAAGTGACTAAGTGAGTGAGTGAGTGAGTGACTAAATGAGTGACTAAGTGAGTGACTAAGTGAGTGACTAAGTGAGTGAGTGAGTGACTAAGTGAGTGACTAAGTGAGTGACTAAGTGAGTGACTAAGTGAGTGACTAAGTGAGTGACTAAGTGAGTGAGTGAGTGGAGTCACAGTCAACCTCACCTGCATCACAATCACAGCTCCCTCGTGCAGCAGATGGAGATGAACAGGAACTTTGCCCTGGTCAGTCACCCACTCAGTCACTCACTCAGTCACTCACTCAGTCAGTCACTCACTCAGTCACTCACTCAGCTAGCTAGCTACTCACTCATTCACTCAGTCACTCAGTCACCCACTCACTCGCTCAGCCACTCATCAACTCACTGAGTCTCTGAATCACTGAGTGAGTGACTAAGTGAGTGAGTGACTAAGTGAGTGACTAAGTGAGTGAGTGAGTGAGTGAGTGACTAAGTGAGTGACTAAGTGAGTGACTAAGTGAGTGAGTGAGTGACTAAGTGAGTGACTAAGTGAGTGACTAAGTGAGTGACTAAGTGAGTGACTAAGTGAGTGAGTGAGTGGAGTCATAGTCAACCTCACCTGCATCACAATCACAGCTCCCTCGTGCAGCAGATGGAGATGAACAGGAACTTTGCCCTGGTCAGTCACTCACTCAGTCACTCAGTCACTCACTCAGTCACTCACTCAGTCACTCAGCTAGCTAGCTACTCACTCACTCACTCAGTCAGTCACTCACTCAGTCACTCACTCAGTCAGTCACTCACTCAGCTAGCTAGCTACTCACTCAGTCACTCAGCTAGCTAGCTACTCACTCAGTCACTCACTCACTCACTCAGTCACTCAGCTAGCTAGCTACTCACTCAGTCACTCAGTCACTCACTCAGTCACTCACTCACTCACTCAGCCACTCACTCAGCTAGCTAGCTACTCACTCAGTCACTCAGTCACTCACTCAGTCACTCACTCACTCACTCAGCCACTCATCAACTCACTGAGTCTCTGAATCACTAAGTGAGTGAGTGAGTGACTAAGTGAGTGAGTTACTAAGTGAGTGAGTGAGTGACTAAGTGAGTTACTAAGTGACTGAGTGACTAAGTGAGTGACTAAGTGAGTGACTAAGTGAGTGACTAAGTGACTAAGTGAGTGACTAAGTGAGTGACTAAGTGACTAAGTGAGTGACTAAGTGAGTGACTAAGTGAGTGACTAAGTGACTGACTAAGTGAGTGAGTGAGTGACTAAGTGAGTGACTAAGTGAGTGAGTGACTAAGTGAGTGACTAAGTGAGTGACTAAGTGAGTGAGTGAGTGGAGTCATAGTCAACCTCACCTGCATCACAATCACAGCTCCCTCGTGCAGCAGATGGAGATGAACAGGAACTTTGCCCTGGTCAGTCACTCACTCAGTCACTCACTCAGTCACTCACTCAGTCACTCACTCAGTCACTCAGCTAGCTAGCTACTCACTCATTCACTCGCTCACTCAGTCACTCACTCACTCACTCAGTCACTCAGTCACTCAGCTAGCTAGCTACTCACTCAGTCACTCACTCACTCACTCAGCCACTCATCAACTCACTGAGTCTCTGAATCACTGAGTGAGTGACTAAGTGAGTAAGTGACTAAGTGAGTGACTAAGTGAGTGACTAAGTGAGTGACTAAGTGAGTGAGTGAGTGGAGTCACAGACAGCCTCACCTGCATCACAATCACAGCTCCCTCGTGCAGCAGATGGAGATGAACAGGAACTTTGCCCTGGTCAGTCACTCACTCAGTCACTCACTCATTCAGTCACTCACTTAGCTAGCTAGCTACTCACTCATTCACTCAGTCACTCAGTCACTCACTTAGCTAGCTAGCTAGCTACTCACTCAGTCACTCAGCTAGCTAGCTACTCACTCAGTCACTCAGTCAGGTACTCACTTAGCTAGCTAGCTACTCACTCAGTCACTCAGCTAGCTAGCTACTCACTCAGTCACTCAGTCACTCACTCAGTCACTCACTCACTCACTCAGCCACTCATCAACTCACTGAGTCTCTGAATCACTGAGTGATTGACTAAGTGACTAAGTGAGTGACTAAGTGAGTGACTAAGTGAGTGACTAAGTGAGTGAGTGAGTGGAGTCATAGTCAACCTCACCTGCATCACAATCACAGCTCCCTCGTGCAGCAGATGGAGATGAACAGGAACTTTGCCCTGGTCAGTCACTCACTCAGTCACTCACTCAGTCACTCACTCAGCTAGCTAACTACTCACTCAGTCACTCAGTCACTCAGTCACCCACTCACTCACTCAGCCACTCATCAACTCACTGAGTCTCTGAATCACTAAGTGAGTGAGTGAGTGACTAAGTGAGTGACTAAGTGACTAAGTGAGTGAGTGACTAAGTGAGTGAGTGAGTGGAGTCACAGACAGCCTCACCTGCATCACAATCACAGCTCCCTCGTGCAGCAGATGGAGATGAACAGGAACTTTGCCCTGGTCAGTCACTCACTCAGTCACTCACTCAGTCACTCACTCACTCACTCACTCGCTCACTCAGCCACTCAGCTAGCTAGCTACTCACTCAGTCACTCAGTCACTCAGCTAGCTAGCTAGCTACTCACTCAGTCACTCACTCACTCAGTCACTCAGCTAGCTAGCTACTCACTCAGTCACTCAGCTAGCTAGCTAGCTACTCACTCAGTCACTCACTCACTCACTCAGTCACTCAGCTAGCTAGCTACTCACTCAGTCACTCAGCTAGCTAGCTACTCACTCAGTCACTCAGTCACTCAGCTAGCTAGCTAGCTACTCACTCAGTCACTCACTCACTCACTCAGTCACTCAGCTAGCTAGCTACTCACTCACTCATTCAGTCGCTCACTCAGTCACTCACTCACTCACTCAGCCACTCATCAACTCACTGAGTCTCTGAATCACTAAGTGAGTGAGTGAGTGACTAAGTGAGTGAGTTACTAAGTGAGTGAGTGAGTGACTAAGTGAGTGACTAAGTGAGTGACTAAGTGAGTGACTAAGTGAGTGAGTGACTAAGTGAGTGACTAAGTGAGTGACTAAGTGAGTGACTAAGTGAGTGACTAAGTGAGTGAGTGAGTGGAGTCATAGTCAACATCACCTGCATCACAATCACAGCTCCCTCGTGCAGCAGATGGAGATGAACAGGAACTTTGCCCTGGTCAGTCACTCACTCAGTCACTCACTCAGTCACTCACTCAGTCACTCACTCAGCTAGCTAGCTACTCACTCAGTCACTCAGCTAGCTAGCTAGCTACTCACTCAGTCACCCACTCACTCACTCAGCCACTCATCAACTCACTGAGTCTCTGAATCACTAAGTGAGTGAGTGAGTGACTAAGTGAGTGACTAAGTGACTAAGTGAGTGAGTGACTAAGTGAGTGAGTGAGTGGAGTCACAGACAGCCTCACCTGCATCACAATCACAGCTCCCTCGTGCAGCAGATGGAGATGAACAGGAACTTTGCCCTGGTCAGTCACTCACTCAGTCACTCACTCAGTCACTCACTCAGTCACTCACTCAGCTAGCTAGCTACTCACTCAGTCACTCAGTCACTCAGCTAGCTAGCTAGCTACTCACTCAGTCACCCACTCACTCACTCAGCCACTCATCAACTCACTGAGTCTCTGAATCACTAAGTGAGTGAGTGAGTGACTAAGTGAGTGACTAAGTGACTAAGTGAGTGAGTGACTAAGTGAGTGAGTGAGTGGAGTCACAGACAGCCTCACCTGCATCACAATCACAGCTCCCTCGTGCAGCAGATGGAGATGAACAGGAACTTTGCCCTGGTCAGTCACTCACTCAGTCACTCACTCAGTCACTCACTCAGTCACTCACTCGCTCACTCAGCCACTCAGCTAGCTAGCTACTCACTCAGTCACTCAGTCACTCAGCTAGCTAGCTAGCTACTCACTCAGTCACTCACTCACTCACTCAGCTAGCTAGCTACTCACTCAGTCACTCAGCTAGCTAGCTAGCTACTCACTCAGTCACTCACTCACTCACTCAGTCACTCAGCTAGCTAGCTACTCACTCAGTCACTCAGCTAGCTAGCTACTCACTCAGTCACTCAGTCACTCAGCTAGCTAGCTAGCTACTCACTCAGTCACTCACTCACTCACTCAGTCACTCAGCTAGCTAGCTACTCACTCACTCATTCAGTCGCTCACTCAGTCACTCACTCACTCACTCAGCCACTCATCAACTGAGTCTCTGAATCACTAAGTGAGTGAGTGAGTGACTAAGTGAGTGAGTTACTAAGTGAGTGAGTGAGTGACTAAGTGAGTGACTAAGTGAGTGACTAAGTGAGTGACTAAGTGACTAAGTGACTGAGTGAGTGACTAAGTGAGTGACTAAGTGAGTGACTAAGTGAGTGACTAAGTGACTGACTAAGTGAGTGAGTGAGTGACTAAGTGAGTGACTAAGTGAGTGAGTGACTAAGTGAGTGACTAAGTGAGTGACTAAGTGAGTGAGTGAGTGGAGTCATAGTCAACCTCACCTGCATCACAATCACAGCTCCCTCGTGCAGCAGATGGAGATGAACAGGAACTTTGCCCTGGTCAGTCACCCACTCAGTCACTCACTCAGTCACCCACTCAGTCACTCAGCTAGCTAGCTACTCACTCATTCACTCAGTCACTCAGTCACCCACTCACTCGCTCAGCCACTCATCAACTCACTGAGTCTCTGAATCACTGAGTGAGTGAGTGACTAAGTGAGTGAGTGAGTGACTA
Source organism: Petromyzon marinus (assembly GCF_048934315.1). Taxonomy (NCBI): domain Eukaryota; kingdom Metazoa; phylum Chordata; class Hyperoartia; order Petromyzontiformes; family Petromyzontidae; genus Petromyzon; species Petromyzon marinus. Next base: position 10,165 of record NW_027423167.1, read on the forward strand.
AGTGAGTAAGTGACTAAGTGACTAAGTGAGTGAGTGAGTGAGTGACTAAGTGAGTGACTAAGTGAGTGACTAAGTGAGTGACTAAGTGAGTGAGTTACTAAGTGACTAAGTGAGTGACTAAGTGAGTGAGTGACTAAGTGAGTGACTAAGTGAGTGACTAAGTGAGTGAGTGAGTGACTAAGTGAGTGACTAAGTGAGTGACTAAGTGAGTGAGTGAATGACTAAGTGAGTGAGTGACTAAGTGAGTGACTAAGTGAGTGACTAAGTGAGTGACTAAGTGAGTGAGTGAGTGACTAAGTGAGTGAGTGAGTGACTAAGTGACTGAGTGACTAAGTGAGTGAGTGACTAAGTGAGTGAGTGACTAAGTGAGTGACTAAGTGAGTGACTAAGTGAGTGACTAAGTGAGTGAGTGACTAAGTGAGTGACTAAGTGAGTGACTAAGTGAGTGACTAAGTGAGTGAGTGACTAAGTGAGTGACTAAGTGAGTGACTAAGTGAGTGACTAAGTGAGTGAGTGACTAAGTGAGTGACTAAGTGAGTGACTAAGTGAGTGACTAAGTGAGTGAGTGACTAAGTGAGTGACTAAGTGAGTGACTAAGTGAGTGACTAAGTGAGTGACTGAGTGACTAAGTGAGTGACTAAGTGAGTGACTAAGTGAGTGAGTGACTAAGTGAGTGGGTGACTAAGTGAGTGAGTGACTAAGTGAGTGACTGAGTGACTAAGTGAGTGACTAAGTGAGTGACTAAGTGAGTGACTAAGTGACTAAGTGGGTGACTAAGTGAGTGAGTGAGTGGAGTCACAGACAGCCTCACCTGCATCACAATCACAGCTCCCTCGTGCAGCAGATGGAGATGAACAGGAACTTTGCCCTGGTCAGTCACTCACTCAGTCACTCACTCAGTCACTCACTCACTCACTCACTCAGTCACTCAGCTAGCTAGCTACTCACTCAGTCACTCACCCACTCAGTCACTCGCCCAGTCACTCACTCACTCACTCAGCCACTCATCAACTCACTGAGTCTCTGAATCACTGAGTGAGTGACTAAGTGAGTGACTAAGTGACTAAGTGAGTGAGTGACTAAGTGAGTGAGTGAGTGAGTGACTGAGTGAGTGACTAAGTGAGTGACTAAGTGAGTGAGTGACTAAGTGAGTGACTGAGTGAGTGACTAAGTGAGTGACTAAGTGAGTGAGTGAGTGGAGTCACAGACAGCCTCACCTGCATCACAATCACAGCTCCCTCGTGCAGCAGATGGAGATGAACAGGAACTTTGCCCTGGTCAGTCACTCACTCACTCACTCAGTCACTCAGTCACTCAGCTAGCTAGCTACTCACTCAGTCACTCAGCTAGCTAGCTACTCACTCAGTCACTCAGCTAGCTAGCTACTCACTCAGTCACTCAGCTAGCTAGCTACTCACTCAGTCACTCACTCACTCAGCTAGCTAGCTACTCACTCAGTCACTCAGTCACTCACTCACTCACTCAGCCACTCATCAACTCACTGAGTCTCTGAATCACTAAGTGAGTGAGTGAGTGACTAAGTGAGTGACTAAGTGACTAAGTGAGTGAGTGACTAAGTGAGTGAGTGAGTGGAGTCATAGTCAACCTCACCTGCATCACAATCACAGCTCCCTCGTGCAGCAGATGGAGATGAACAGGAACTTTGCCCTGGTTAGTCACTCACTCAGTCACTCACTCAGTCACTCAGTCACCCAGTCACTCACTCAGCTAGCTAGCTACTCACTCAGTCACTCACTCACTCGCTCAGCCACTCATCAACTCACTGAGTCTCTGAATCACTGAGTGAGTGAGTGACTAAGTGAGTGAGTGAGTGACTAAGTGAGTGAGTGAGTGACTAAGTGAGTGACTAAGTGAGTGACTAAGTGAGTGACTAAGTGAGTGACTAAGTGAGTGACTAAGTGAGTGACTAAGTGAGTGAGTGACTAAGTGAGTGACTAAGTGAGTGAGTGACTAAGTGAATGACTAAGTGAGTGACTAAGTGAGTGAGTGAGTGACTAAGTGAGTGAGTGAGTGACTAAGTGAGTGAGTGACTAAGTGAGTGACTAAGTGAGTGAGTGAGTGACTAAGTGAGTGAGTGACTAAGTGAGTGACTAAGTGAGTGAGTGACTAAGTGAGTGACTAAGTGAGTGACTAAGTGAGTGACTAAGTGAGTGACTAAGTGAGTGAGTAAGTGAGTGACTAAGTGAGTGAGTGAGTGACTAAGTGAGTGAGTGAGTGACTAAGTGAGTGAGTGAGTGACTAAGTGAGTGAGTGACTAAGTGAGTGAGTGAGTGACTAAGTGAGTGACTAAGTGAGTGAGTGACTAAGTGACTAAGTGAGTGACTGAGTGACTAAGTGAGTGACTAAGTGAGTGACTAAGTGAGTGACTAAGTGAGTGAGTGAGTGACTAAGTGAGTGAGTGAGTGACTAAGTGAGTGACTAAGTGAGTGACTAAGTGAGTGACTAAGTGAGTGACTAAGTGAGTGACTAAGTGAGTGACTAAGTGAGTGAGAGAGAGAGTGAGAGAGTGAGTGAGTGACTAAGTGAGTGAGTGACTAAGTCAGTGAGTGAGTGACTAAGTGAGTGAGTGAGTGACTAAGTGAGTGAGTGAGTTACTAAGTGAGTGAGTGACTAAGTGAGTGAGTGACTGAGTGACTAAGTGAGTGACTAAGTGAGTGACTAAGTAAGTGAGTGAGTGAGTGAGTGAGTGGAGTCACAGTCGCTCACTCACCCACCCACTCACCCACCCACTCACTCACCCACCCACTCACCCACCCACTCATTCACTCACTCACTCACTCAGTCACTCATTGAGTCACTCACTCACTCACTCACTCAGTCACTCATTGAGTCACTCACTCACTCACTCAGTCACTCACTCACTCACCCACCCACTCCCCCACTCACCCACTCACTCACCCACCCACCCACCCACTCACTCACCCACCCACTCACCCACCCACTCACCCACCCACCCACTCACCCACCCACTCACCCACCCACCCACCCACCCTCTCACCCACTCACCCACCCACTCCCCCACTCACCCACTCACTCACTCACCCACCCACTCACTCACTCACTCACCCACCCACTCACCCACTCACCCACTCACTCACTCACCCACTCACTCACCCACCCACTCACCCACCCACTCACCCACCCACCCACCCACTCACCCACCCACTCACCCACCCACTCACCCACTCACCCACCCACTCACCCACCCACTCACCCACCCACTCACCTCCTCACCCCGCTCACCCCCAGGCCCATGATCTGTGCGTCACCGCTATGCCGTCTCCCCTCACCACTCTGAATCACTGACTGAGTGAGTGACTAAGTGAGTGAGTGAGTGAGTGGGTGAGTGAGTGGGTGAGTGAGTGAGTGTGTGTGTGTGTGGGTGGGTGAGTGTGTGAGTGAGTGGGTGAGTGAGTGAGTGAGTGTGTGAGTGAGTGAGTGAGTGAGTGGGTGAGTGAGTGGGTGAGTGAGTGAGTGTGTGTGTGTGTGGGTGGGTGAGTGTGTGAGTGAGTGGGTGAGTGAGTGAGTGAGTGTGTGAGTGAGTGAGTGTGTGTGTGAGTGAGTGAGTGGGTGAGTGGGTGAGTGAGTGGGTGAGTGGGTGAGTGAGTGAGTGAGTGTGTGAGTGGGTGAGTGAGTGAGTGAGTGACTGAGTGACTAAGTGAGTGACTAAGTGAGTGACTAAGTGAGTGAGTGAGTCGAGTCACAGTCACTCACCCACCCACCCACTCACCCACCCACCCACCCACTCACCCACCCACCCCGCTCACCCCCAGGCCCATGATCTCCCCGTGCGTCACCGCTATGCCGTCTCCCCTCACCACTCTGAATCACTGACTGAGTGAGTGACTAAGTGAGTGAGTGAGTGACTAAGTGACTAAGTGAGTGACTAAGTGAGTGAGTGAGTTACTAAGTGACTGAGTGACTAAGTGAGTGAGTGAGTGACTAAGTGAGTGAGTGAGTGACTAAGTGAGTGAGTGAGTGGAGTCACAGTCGCTCACTCACTCACTCACCCACTCACTCACCCACTCACTCACCCACTCACTCACTCACCCACTCACCCACCCACTCACCCACCCACTCATTCACTCACTCACTCACTCAGTCACTCAATCAGTCACTCACTCACTCACTCAGTCACTCGCTCCGTCACTCACCCACTCACTCATTCACTCACTCACTCACTCACCCACCCACCCACTCACCCACTCACCCACTCACCCACCCACCCACTCACCCACCCACCCACTCACCCACCCACCCACTCACCCACCCACCCACCCACTCACCCACCCACCCACTCACCCACCCACCCACTCACCCACCCACTCACCTCCTCACCCCGCTCACCCCCAGGCCCATGATCTCCCCGTGCGTCACCGCTATGCCGTCTCCCCTCACCACTCTGAATCACTGACTGAGTGAGTGACTAAGTGAGTGAGTGAGTGGGTGAGTGAGTGGGTGAGTGAGTGAGTGTGTGTGTGGGTGGGTGAGTGTGTGAGTGAGTGGGTGAGTGAGTGAGTGAGTGTGTGAGTGAGTGTGTGAGTGGGTGAGTGAGTGGGTGAGTGGGTGAGTGAGTGTGTGTGTGAGTGAGTGAGTGGGTGAGTGGGTGAGTGTGTGAGTGAGTGAGTGAGTGTGTGAGTGAGTGTGTGAGTGGGTGAGAGAGTGTGTGAGTGGGTGAGTGAGTGTGTGTGTGAGTGAGTGAGTGGGTGAGTGGGTGAGTGTGTGAGTGAGTGTGTGTGTGGGTGTGTGAGTGGGTGAGTGAGTGGGTGAGTGAGTGAGTGAGTGACTAAGTGAGTGAGTGAGTGGAGTCATAGTCACTCACCCACCCACCCACCCACTCACCCACCCACCCACCCACTCACCTCCTCACCCCGCTCACCCCCAGGCCCATGATCTCCCCGTGCGTCACCGCTATGCCGTCTCTCCTCACCACTCCGGCGTCTTCCCCGTCCATGAGCCGCTGTACCGTGCCTGGCACGCCGTCTGGGCTATAGAGGTCTCCAGCACCGAGGAATATCCTCACCTAAGGCCAGCCCGTGCCAGACGGGGGTTCACTCACCTGGGTGTCAAGGTGAGTGGTGCTCGCTCAGTCGCTCACTCAGTTAGTCAGTCAGTTAGTCAGTTAGTCAGTCGCTCAGTCAGTCAGTTAGTCAGTCAGTCAGTCAGTTAGTCACTCACTCAGTCACTCAGCTAGCTAACCACTCACTCACTCAGTCGCTCAGTCAGTCAGTCAGTCAGTCGCTCAGTCAGTCAGGTAGTCAGTCAGTCAGTCAGTCAGTCGCTCAGTCAGTCAGTCGCTCAGTCAGTCGCTCAGTCAGTCAGTCGCTCAGTCACTCAGTCACTCAGTCAGTCGCTCAGTCGCTTAGTCAGTTGCTCGCTCAGTCAGTCGCTCAGTCAGTCAGTTAGTCAGTTAGTCAGTCGCTCAGTCAGTCGCTCAGTCAGTCAGTTAGTCAGTCGGTCAGTCAGTCGCTCAGTCAGTCATTCAGTCGGTCAGTTATTCAGGCAGTCAGTTAGTCAGTCGCTCAGTCAGTCAGTCACTCAGTCAGTCAGTCAGTCACTCAGTCAGTCAGTCAGTTATTCAGTTAGTCGCTCAGTCGCTCAGTCAGTCAGTCAGTTAGTCAGTTAGTCAGTCAGTTATTCAGTCAGTCAGTTAGTCGGTCAGTCAGTCGCTCATTCAGTCAGTCAGTCAGTTAGTCAGTTAGTCAGTCAGTTATTCAGTCAGTCAGTTAGTCGGTCAGTCAGTCGCTCATTCAGTCAGTCAGTCAGTTAGTCAGTTAGTTAGTCGGTCAGTCAGTCACTCAGTCAGTCAGTCAGTCGCTCAGTCAGTCAGTCAGTCACTCAGTCAGTCAGTTAATCGCTCAGTCAGTCAGTCACTCAGTCAGTCGCTCAGTCAGTCGGTCAGTCGCTCAGTCAGTCAGTCACTCAGTCAGTCAGTCGCTCAGTCAGTCAGGTAGTCAGTCAGTCGCTCAGTCAGTCGCTCAGTCAGTCAGGTAGTCAGTCAGTCGCTCAGTCAGTCAGCCAGTCACTCAGTCAGTCGCTCAGTCAGTCGCTCAGTCGCTTAGTCAGTCAGTCACTCAGTCAGTCAGTCAGTTGCTCAGTCAGTCGCTCAGTCAGTCAGGTAGTCAGTCAGTCGCTCAGTCAGTCAGCCAGTCACTCAGTCAGTCAGTCGCTCAGTCAGTCGCTCAGTCGCTTAGTCAGTCAGTCACTCAGTCAGTCAATCAGTTGCTCAGTCAGTCAGTCGCTCAGTCAGTCAGTCACTCAGTCAGTCACTCAGTCAGTCACTCAGTCAGTCAGTCGCTCAGTCAGTCAGTCAGTCACTCACTCAGTCAGTCAGTCAGTCGCTCAGTCAGTCAGTCGCTCAGTCACTCAGTCAGTCACTCAGTCAGTCACTCAGTCATTCACTCAGTCGCTCAGTCAGTCACTCAGTCACTCAGTCAGTCAGTCACTCAGTCAGTCGCTCAGTCAGTCGCTCAGTCAGTCGCTCAGTCAGTCAGTCGCTCAGTCAGTCACTCAGTCAGTCGCTCAGTCAGTCACTCAGTCAGTCAGTCACTCAGTCAGTCAGTCACTCACTCAGCCACTCAGTCACTCAGTCACTCAGTCAGTCACTCACTCAGTCAGTCACTCACTCAGCCACTCAATCACTCACTCAGTCACTCACTCAGCCACTCAGTCACTCAGTCACTCAGTCAGTCACTCAGTCACTCACTCAGCCACTCAGTCACTCACTCAGTCACTCGCTCAGTCACTCAGTCACTCACTCAGTCAGTCACTCACTCAGTCAGTCACTCACTCAGTCACTCACTCAGTCACTCAGTCACTCACTCACTCAGTCACTCAGTCACTCACTCAGTCAGTCACTCACTCAGTCACTCACTCAGTCACTCACTCAGTCACTCACTCAGTCACTCAGTCACTCACTCAGTCAGTCACTCAGTCAGTCACTCACTCAGTCACTCACTCAGTCAGTCACTCACTCAGTCACTCACTCAGTCACTCAGTCACTCACTCAGTCACTCACTCACTCAGCCACTCACACTCTGTCTCTCTGTCTCTCTCTGTGTCTCTGTGTGTGTGTCTATGTGTGTGTGTCTATGTGTGTGTCTATGTGTGTGTCTATCTATGTGTGTGTCTATGTGTGTGTGTCTATGTGTGTGTCTGTGTGTGTCTATGTGTGTGTCTATGTGTGTGTGTCTATGTGTGTTTGTCTATGTGTGTGTGTCTATGTGTGTGTATGTGTGTCTATGTGTGTGTCTGTGTGTGTCTATGTGTGTGTGTGTGTGTCTATGTGTGTGTGTATGTGTGTGTGTGTATGTGTCTGTGTGTTTGTCTATGTGTGTGTGTCTCTCTGTGTCTGTGTGTCTGTCTATGTGTGTGTGTGTCTATGTGTGTGTGTGTCTATATGTGTCTACGTGTGTGTGTGTGTCTATGTGTGTGTCTCTGTGTGTGTGTCTATGTGTCTATGTGTGTGTGTCTATGTGTGTGTCTATGTGTGTGTGTCTATGTCTATGTGTGTCTATGTGTGTGTGTCTATGTGTGTCTGTGTGTGTCTATGTGTGTGTGTCTATGTGTGTCTCTATGTGTCTGTGTGTGTCTAAGTGTGTGTCTCTGTGTCTATGTGTGTGTCTCTGTGTCTATGTGTGTGTCTAAGTGTGTGTGTCTATGTGTGTGTGTCTAAGTGTGTGTGTCTAGTGTGTGTCTGTGTGTGTGTCTATGTGTGTGTGTGTGTCTATGTGTGTGTGTGTCTGTGTGTGTGTCTAAGTGTGTGTGTCTATGTGTGTGTGTCTATGTGTGTGTCTATGTGTGTGTCTGTGTGTGTGTCTATGTGTGTGTCTATGTGTCTATGTGTGTCTATGTGTGTGTGTCTATGTGTCTATGTGTGTCTGTGTGTGTGTGTGTCTATGTGTGTCTATGTGTGTGTCTATGTGTGTGTCTATGTGTGGGTGTCTATGTGTGTGTCTATGTGTGTGTGTGTCTATGTGTGTGTGTATGTGTGTGTGTCTATGTGTGTCTATGTGTGTGTCTATGTGTGTGTGTCTATGTGTTTGTCTCTGTGTGTGTGTCTATGTGTGTCTATGTGTGTGTGTCTATGTGTGTGTATATGTGTGTCTATGTGTGTGTGTCTATGTGTGTGTCTATGTGTGTGTGTCTATGTGTGTGTCTATGTGTGTGTGTGTCTATGTGTGTGTCTATGTGTGTGTGTCTATTTGTGTGTGTCTATGTGTGTGTCTATCTGTGTGTGTCTATGTGTGTGTCTATGTGTGTGTGTCTATGTGTGTGTGTCTATGTGTGTGTGTCTATGTGTGTCTATGTGTGTGTGTCTATGTGTGTGTGTCTATGTGTGTCTATGTGTGTCTATGTGTGTGTGTCTATGTGTGTGTGTCTGTCTATGTGTGTGTCTATGTGTGTGTGTGTCTATGTGTGTGTCTATGTGTGTGTGTCTATGTGTGTGTGTCTATGTGTGTGTCTATCTGTGTGTGTCTATGTGTGTGTCTATGTGTGTGTGTGTCTATGTGTGTGTCTATGTGTGTGTGTGTCTATGTGTGTGTGTCTATGTGTGTGTGTCTATGTTTTTGTGTCTATGTGTGTGTCTATCTGTGTGTGTCTATGTGTGTGTCTATGTGTGTGTGTGTGTGTCTATGTGTGTGTGTCTATGTGTGTGTGTCTATGTGTGTGTGTGTCTATGTGTGTGTGTCTATGTGTGTCTATGTGTGTGTGTGTCTATGTGTGTGTGTGTATGTGTGTGTGTCTATGTGTGTGTGTGTGTGTGTATGTGTGTGTATGTGTCTGTGTGTGTGTCTATGTGTGTGTCTATGTGTGTGTGTCTGTGTGTGTGTCTATGTGTGTGTGTCTAAGTAGGTGTTACCCAGACAGACATGTAGACTTTTCACCCACACTATCATCCACTCACACTCTCTGTCTCTCTGTCTCTCTATGTGTGTGTCTATGTGTGTGTGTCTATGTGTGTGTCTATCTATGTGTGTCTATGTGTGTGTGTCTATGTGTGTGTGTGTGTCTATGTGTGTGTGTCTAAGTGTGTGTGTCTATGTGTGTGTGTGTCTGTGTGTGTGTCTATGTGTGTGTGTCTCTCTGTGTGTGTGTGTCTGTGTGTGTGTCTCTCTGTGTGTGTCTATGTGTGTGTCTATGTGTGTGTGTCTATGTGTGTGTCTATGTGTGTGTCTAAGTGTGTGTGTCTATGTGTGTGTCTATGTGTGTGTGTCTAAGTGTGTGTGTCTATGTGTGTGTGTCTATGTGTCTATGTGTGTGTCCATGTGTGTGTCTGTGTGTGTCTATGTGTCTATGTGTGTGTCTATGTGTGTGTCTATGTGTGTGTGTCTATGTGTGTGTGTGTCTATGTGTGTGTGTCTAAGTGTGTGTGTCTATGTGTGTGTGTGTCTGTGTGTGTGTCTATGTGTGTGTGTCTCTCTGTGTGTGTGTGTCTGTGTGTGTGTCTCTCTGTGTGTGTCTATGTGTGTGTCTATGTGTGTGTCTATGTGTGTGTCTATGTGTGTGTCTAAGTGTGTGTGTCTATGTGTGTGTCTATGTGTGTGTGTCTAAGTGTGTGTGTCTATGTGTGTGTGTCTATGTGTCTATGTGTGTGTCCATGTGTGTGTCTATGTGTGTCTATGTGTGTGTCTATGTGTGTGTCTATGTGTGTGTGTCTATTTGTGTGTGTCTATGTGTGTGTCTATGTGTGTGTGTCTCTGTGTGTGTGTGTGTCTATGTGTGTGTGTCTAAGTGTGTGTGTCTATGTGTGTGTGTGTCTGTGTGTGTGTCTATGTGTGTGTGTCTCTCTGTGTGTGTGTGTCTGTGTGTGTGTCTCTCTGTGTGTGTCTATGTGTGTGTCTATGTGTGTGTGTCTATGTGTGTGTCTATGTGTGTGTCTAAGTGTGTGTGTCTATGTGTGTGTCTATGTGTGTGTGTCTAAGTGTGTGTGTCTATGTGTGTGTGTCTATGTGTCTATGTGTGTGTCCATGTGTGTGTCTATGTGTGTCTATGTGTCTATGTGTGTGTCTATGTGTGTGTCTATGTGTGTGTGTCTATGTGTGTGTGTCTATGTGTGTGTCTATGTGTGTGTGTCTCTGTGTGTGTGTCTCTGTGTGTGTGTCTAAGTGTGTGTCTATGTGTGTGTGTCTATCTATGTGTGTTTATGTGTGTGTGTCTAAGTAGGTGTTACCCAGACAGACATGTGAACTTTTCACCCACACTATCATCCACTCACACTCTCTGTCTCTCTGTCTCTCTGTCTCTCTGTGTGTGTGTGTGTCTATGTGTGTGTGTGTCTATGTCTATGTGTGTGTGTCTAAGTAGGTGTTACCCAGACAGACATGTGGACTTTTCACCCACACGATCATCCACTCACACTCTCTGTCTCTCTGTCTCTGTGTGTGTGTCTAAGTGTGTGTCTATGTGTGTGTGTCTATGTGTGTCTGTGTGTGTGTCTAAGTAGGTGTTACCCAGACAGACATGTGGACTTTTCACCCACACGATCCGCTACGCTGAATTCCCGGGCGGTGCGATGGAACTGGAACGTAGCATCCACGGAGGGGAACTCTTCACTACGATACTTCTAACTCCTGTTAGTAACCAGCACTAACTATCACTAACTAGCACTAACTATCACTAACTAGCACTAACTATCACTAACTAACACTATCACTAACTATCACTAACTCTTCACTACGATACTTCTAACTCCTGTTAGTAACCAGCACTAACTACCACTAACCAGCACTAACTAGCACTAACTAGCACTATCACTAACCAGCACTAACTAGCACTAACTAGCACTATCACTAACTAACACTAACTCTTCCCTACGATACTTCTAACTCCTGTTAGTAACTAGCACTAACCAGCACTAACTAGCACTAACTAGCACTAACTATCACTATCTAGCACTATCACTAACTATCACTAACTCTTCACTATGATACTTCTAACTCCTGTTAGTAACCAGCACTAACTAGCACTAACCAGCACTAACTCTTCACTACGATACTACTAACTCCTGTTAGTAACCAGCACTAACTAGCACTAACCAGCACTAACTAGCACTAACTAGCACTATCACTAACTATCACTATCACTAACTCTTCACTACGATACTACTAACTCCTGTTAGTAACTACCACTAACTAGCACTAACTATCACTAACTAGCACTATCACTAACTAGCACTAACTAGCACCAACTAGCACTGACTAGCACTGACTAGCACTATCACTAACTATCACTAACTCTTCACTACGATACTTCTAACTCCTGTTAGTAACCAGCACTAACTATCACTAACTAGCACTAGCTAGCACTATCACTAACACTATCACTAACTATCACTAACTCTTCACTACGATACTACTAACTCCTGTTAGTAACCAGCACTAACTAGCACTAACTAACACTATCACTAACTATCACTAACTCTTCACTACGATACTTCTAACTCCTGTTAGTAACCAGCACTAACTAGCACTAACTAGCACTAACTATCACTAACTATCACTATCACTAACTATCACTAACTCTTCACTATGATACTACTAACTCCTGTTAGTAACCAGCACTAACTAGCACTAACTAGCACTAACTCTTCACTACGATACTTCTAACTCCTGTTAGTAACCAGCACTAACTAGCACTAACTAGCACTAGCTAGCACTATCACTAACTATCACTAACTCTTCACTACGATACTTCTAACGCCTGTTAGTAACCAGCACTAACTAGCACTATCACTAACTAGCACTAACTATCACTAACTAGCACTATCACTAACTATCACTAACTCTTCACTACGATACTACTAACTCCTGTTAGTAACCAGCACTAACTAGCACTAACCAGCACTAACTAGCACTAACTAGCACTATCACTAACTATCACTAACTCTTCACTACGATACTTCTAACTCCTGTTAGTAACCAGCACTAACTACCACTAACTAGCACTAACCAGCACTAACTAGCACTATCACTAACTATCACTAACTCTTCACTACGATACTACTAACTCCTGTTAGTAACCAGCACTAACTAGCACTAACTAGCACTAACTATCACTATCACTAACTCTTCACTACGATACTTCTAACTCCTGTTAGTAACCAGCACTAACTAGCACTAACTATCACTAACTATCACTAACTCTTCACTACGATACTTCTAACTCCTGTTAGTAACCAGCACTAACTATCACTAACCAGCACTAACTAGCACTAACTAGCACTATCACTAACTATCACTAACTCTTCACTACGATACTTCTAACTCCTGTTAGTAACCAGCACTAACTAGCACTAACTAGCACTAACTAGCACTATCTAGCACTATCACTAACTATCACTAACTATTCACTATGATACTTCTAACTCCTGTTAGTAACCAGCACTAACTATCACTAACTAGCACTAACTAGCACTAACTAGCACTATCACTAACTATCACTAACTCTTCACTACGATACTACTAACTCCTGTTAGTAACCAGCACTAACTAGCACTAACCAGCACTAACTAGCACTAACTAGCACTATCACTAACTATCACTAACTATCACTAACTCTTCACTACGATACTTCTAACTCCTGTTAGTAACCAGCACTAACTATCACTAACTAGCACTAACTCTTCACTACGATACTTCTAACTCCTGTTAGTAACCAGCACTAACTACCACTAACCAGCACTAACTAGCACTAACTAGCACTATCACTAACTATCACTAACTCTTCACTACGATACTACTAACTCCTGTTAGTAACCAGCACTAACTAGCACTAACCAGCACTAACTAGCACTAACTAGCACTATCACTAACTATCACTAACTATCACTAACTCTTCACTACGATACTTCTAACTCCTGTTAGTAACCAGCACTAACTAGCACTAACTATCACTAACTATCACTAACTAGCACTATCACTAACTAGCACTAACTCTTCACTACGATACTTCTAACTCCTGTTAGTAACCAGCACTAACTAGCACTAACTATCACTATCACTAACTATCACTAACTCTTCACTACGATACTACTAACTCCTGTTAGTAACCAGCACTAACTATCACCAACTAACACTAACTATCACTAACTATCACTAACTAGCACTATCACTAACTATCACTAACTCTTCACTACGATACTACTAACTCCTGTTAGTAACCAGCACTAACTAGCACTAACTAGCACTAACTAGCACTATCACTAACTATCACTAACTATCACTAACTCTTCACTACGATACTACTAACTCCTGTTAGTAACCAGCACTAACTAGCACTAACTAGCACTATCTAGCACTAACTATCACTAACTATCACTAACTAACACTAACTCTTCACTACGATACTACTAACTCCTGTTAGTAACCAGCACTAACTATCACTAACTAACACTAACTATCACTAACTAACACTAACTAGCACTAACTACCACTATCACTAACTATCACTAACTCTTCACTACGATACTACTAACTCCTGTTAGTAACCAGCACTAACTAGCACTAACTAGCACTATCACTAACTATCACTAACTATCACTAACTCTTCACTACGATACTACTAACTCCTGTTAGTAACCAGCACTAACTAGCACTAACTATCACTAACTAGCACTATCACTAACTATCACTAACTCTTCACTACGATACTACTAACTCCTGTTAGTAACTAGCACTAACTAGCACTAACTAGCACTATCACTATCTCTTCACTACGATGCTACTAACTCCTGTTAGTAACTAGCACTAACTAGCACTAACTATCACTAACTAGCACTAACTAGCACTAACTAGCACTATCACTATCACTAACTATCACTAACTCTTCACTACGATACTACTAACTCCTGTTAGTAACCAGCACTAACTAGCACTAACTAGCACTAACTAGCACTATCACTAACTAGCACTATCACTAACTATCACTAATTATCACTAACTCTTCACTACGATACTACTAACTCCTGTTAGTAACCAGCACTAACTAGCACTAACTAGCACTATCACTAACTATCACTAACTCTTCACTACGATACTACTAACTCCTGTTAGTAACCAGCACTAACTAGCACTAACTAACACTATCACTAACTATCACTAACTAACACTAACTCTTCACTACGATACTACTAACTCCTGTTAGTAACCAGCACTAACTAGCACTAACTAGCACTAACTAGCACTAACTCTTCACTACGATACTACTAACTCCTGTTAGTAACCAGCACTAACTAGCACTAACTAGCACTATCTAGCACTAACTAGCACTAACTAGCACTATCACTAACTCTTCACTACGATACTACTAACTCCTGTTAGTAACCAGCACTAACTAACACTATCACTAACTATCACTAACTCTTCACTACGATACTACTAACTCCTGTTAGTAACTAGCACTAACTAACACTATCACTAACTAGCACTATCACTAACTATCACTAACTATCACTAACTCTTCACCACGATACTACTAACTCCTGTTAGTAACTAGCACTAACTATCACTAACTAGCACTAACTAGCACTATCACTAACTATCACTAACTCTTCACTACGATACTGCTAACTCCTGTTAGTAACTAGCACTAACTAACACTATCACTAACTAGCACAATCACTAACTATCACTACAATACTACTAACTCCTGTTAGTAACTAGCACTAAGTATCACTAACTAGCACTAACTAGCACTAACTAGCACTATCACTAACTAGCACTACGATACTACTAACTCCTGTTAGTAACTAGCACTAACTACCACTAACTAGCACTATCACTAACTAGCACTACGATACTACTAACTCCTGTTAGTAACTAGCACTAACTAGCACTAACTATCACTATCACTAACTATCACTAACTCTTCACTACAATACTACTAACTCCTGTTAGTAACTAGCTCTAACTAGCACTAACTAGCACTATCACTAACTATCACTACGATACTAGTAACTCCTGTTAGTAACTAGCACTAACTAGGGTGGGTGGGTGAGTGAGTGGGTGGGTGAGTGAGTGGGTGGGTGGCTGAGTGAGTGAGTGAGTGGCTGAGTGAGTGGCTGAGTGAGTGAGTGGGTGAGTGAGTGGGTGAGTGAGTGAGTGACTGAGTGAGTGAGTGGGTGGGTGAGTGACTGAGTGAGTGAGTGGCTGAGTGAGTGAGTGAGTGAATGGCTGAGTGAGTGAGTGGCTGAGTGAGTGAATGGCTGAGTGAGTGGGTGGCTGAGTGAGTGGCTGAGTGAGTGAATGGCTGAGTGAGTGAGTGGGTGAGTGGCTGAGTGAGTGGCTGAGTGAGTGACTGAGTGAGTGAGTGGCTGAGTGAGTGAATGGCTGAGTGAGTGGGTGGCTGAGTGAGTGGCTGAGTGAGTGAATGGCTGAGTGAGTGAGTGGGTGAGTGGCTGAGTGAGTGGCTGAGTGAGTGACTGAGTGAGTGAGTGGCTGAGTGAGTGAGTGAGTGGGTGAGTGAGTGACTGAGTGAGTGACTGAGTGAGTGAGCGGGTGGGTGAGTGACTGAGTGAGTGAGTGAGTGGCTGAGTGAGTGAGTGGGTGAGTGAGTGAGTGAATGGCTGAGTGAGTGAGTGGCTGAGTGAGTGAATGGCTGAGTGAGTGGGTGGCTGAGTGAGTGGCTGAGTGAGTGCATGGCTGAGTGAGTGAGTGGGTGGGTCAGTGGCTGAGTGAGTGAGTGAGTGGCTGAGTGAGTGAGTGGCTGAGTGAGTGAGTGGGTGAGTGAGTGAGTGAATGGCTGAGTGAGTGAGTGGCTGAGTGAGTGAATGGCTGAGTGAGTGGGTGGCTGAGTGAGTGGCTGAGTGAGTGCATGGCTGAGTGAGTGAGTGGGTGGGTCAGTGGCTGAGTGAGTGAGTGAGTGGCTGAGTGAGTGAGTAAGTGACTGAGTGAGTGAGTGGCTGAGTGAGTGACTGAGTGAGTGAGTGGCTGAGTGAGTAAGTGACTGAGTGAGTGAGTGGATGGGTGAGTGGCTGAGTGAGTGGCTGAGTGAGTGACTGAGTGAGTGAGTGGGTGAGTGAGTGGGTGGCTGAGTGAGTGGGTGGCTGAGTGAGTGGCTGAGTGAGTGAATGGCTGAGTGAGTGAGTGGGTGGGTGAGTGGCTGAGTGAGTGGCTGAGTGAGTGACTGAGTGAGTGAGTGGCTGAGTGAGTGAATGGCTGAGTGAGTGGGTGGCTGAGTGAGTGGCTGAGTGAGTGAATGGCTGAGTGAGTGAGTGGGTGAGTGGCTGAGTGAGTGGCTGAGTGAGTGACTGAGTGAGTGAGTGGCTGAGTGAGTGAGTGGGTGAGTGAGTGGGTGAGTGAGTGAGTGAGTGACTGAGTGAGTGAGCGGGTGGGTGAGTGACTGAGTGAGTGAGTGAGTGGCTGAGTGAGTGAGTGGGTGAGTGAGTGAGTGAATGGCTGAGTGAGTGAGTGGCTGAGTGAGTGACTGAGTGAGTGAGTGAATGGCTGAGTGAGTGGGTGGCTGAGTGAGTGGCTGAGTGAGTGCATGGCTGAGTGAGTGAGTGGGTCAGTGGCTGAGTGAGTGAGTGAGTGACTGAGTGAGTGAGTGACTGAGTGAGTGTGTGGCTGAGTGAGTGAATGGCTGAGTGAGTGAGTGGCTGAGTGAGTGGCTGAGTTAGTGACTGAGTGAGTGAGTGAATGGCTGAGTGAGTGAGTGGCTGAGTGAGTGGCTGAGTTAGTGACTGAGTGAGTGAGTGATTGGCTGAGTGAGTGAGTGGCTGAGTGAGTGACTGAGTGAGTGAGTGGCTGAGTGAGTGGGTGAGTAACCGACTGCCCCTCCCTCCTCACCACCACTACCCTCGCTCCTCACCACCACCACTCCTCACCACCACTCCTCACCACCACTCCTCACCACCACCACCACCACCACCAGGTGAACATCTTCATGACCCATCTGTCCAACTACGGGAACGACCGTCTGGGCCTGTACACCTTCGAAAGCCTGGTGTCTTTCCTGAGCTGCTACACCCACCTGGAGCTATCAACGCTCACTCCGCCGCTGATGGCACAAGCCTACTTCTCCCTGTACCCCGGGGACACTCACCCAGTGTGGCAGGTGACTCACTCACACACTCAGTCACTCAGTCAGTCACTCAGTCAGTCACTCAGTCAGTCACTCAGTCACTCAGTCAGTCAGCCAGTCACTCACTCAGTCACTCACTCAGTCAGTCACTCAGTCACTCACCCACTCACCCACTCACCCACTCACTCACACACTCAGTCAGTCACTCACCCACTCACTCACCCACTCACCCACTCACTCACACACTCAGTCAGTCACTCACCCACTCACTCACCCACTCACCCACTCACTCACTCCGCCGCTGATGGCACAAGCCTACTTCTCCCTGTACCCCGGGGACACTCACCCAGTGTGGCAGGTGACTCACTCACACACTCACCCACTCAGTCAGTCACTCAGCCAGTCACTCACTCACCCACTCACTCACCCACTCACTCACCCACCCACTCACTCACTCACTCACCCACCCACTCACTCACTCACTCACCCACTCACTCACCCACCCACCCACCAACTCACTCACCCACTCACCCACTCACCCACTCACTCACTCACTCACCCACTCACCCACTCAGTCAGTCACTCACTCACCCACTCACCCACTCACTCACCCACTCACTCACTCACACACTCACTCACTCACCCACTCACCCACTCACTCACCCACTCACTCACTCACACACTCACTCACTCAGTCACTCACTCACTCACTCACTCCGCCGCTGATGGCACAAGCCTACTTCTCCCTGTACCCCGGGGACACTCACCCAGTGTGGCAGGTGACTCACTCACTCACTCACCACTCACTCACCTACTCACCCACTCACTCACTCACTCAGTCACTCACTCAGTCAGTCACTCAGCCAGTCACTCACTCAGTCACTCACTCAGTCACTCACTCACCCACTCACTCACTCACTCAGTCAGTCACTCAGTCAGTCACTCAGCCAGTCACTCACTCACTCACTCACTCACCCACTCACTCACCCACTCACTCACTCAGCCACTCACCCACTCACTCACTCACTCACCCACTCACTCACTCACCCACTCACTCACCCACTCACTCACTCACTCACTCCGCCGCTGATGGCACAAGCCTACTTCTCCCTCTACCCCGGGGACACTCACCCAGTGTGGCAGGTGACTCACTCACACACTCAGTCACTCAGTCAGTCACTCAGTCACTCACTCAGTCAGTCACTCAGTCAGTCACCTACTCAGTCAGTCACTCAGTCAGTCACTCAGTCACTCAGCCACCCACTCACTCACTCACTCAGTCAGCCACTCAGTCACTCACTCAGTCAGTCACTCAGTCAGTCACTCAGTCACTCAGTCAGTCACTCAGTCACTCACTCACTCACTCAGTCACTCAGTCAGTCACTCAGTCAGTCACTCACTCACCCACTCACTCACTCACTCACCCACTCACTCAGTCACTCACTCACTCTCTCACTCACTCACTCAGTCAGTCAGTCACTCAGTCACTCAGTCAGTCACCCAGTCAGTCACTCACTCAGTCACCCACTCAGTCACCCACTCACCCACTCACTCACTCACTCACCTACTCACTCACTCACCCACTTACTCACCCACTCACTCACCTACTCAGTCAGTCAGTCAGTCACTCAGTCAGTCACCCACTCACTCAGCCACTCACTCACTCACTCACCCAGTGTGGCAGGTGACTCACTCACACACTCACTCACCCACTCAGTCACCCACTCACCCACCCACTCACTCAGCCACTCACTCACTCAGCCACTCACTCACTCAGTCACCCACTCACCCACTCACTCACTCAGTCAGTCACTTTGTGTATCTGTGTGTGTGTATCACTGTGTGTGTATCTCTGTGTGTGTATCTCTGTGTGTATCACTGTGTGTGTATCACTGTGTGTATCTCTGTGTGTGTATCTCTGTGTGTGTATCTCTGTGTGTGTATCACTGTGTGTGTATCTCTGTGTGTGTGTGTATCTCTGTGTGTGTATCACTGTGTGTGTATCACTGTGTGTGTATCACTGTGTGTGTGTATCACTGTGTGTGTATTTCTGTGTGTGTATCTCTCTCTGTGTGTGTGTATCTCTGTGTGTATCTCTTTGTGTTATCTCTGTGTGTGTATCACTCTGTGTGTATCTCTGTGTGTGTATCTCTGTGTGTGTATCACTGTGTGTGTATCACTGTGTGTGTATCACTGTGTGTATCTCTGTGTGTGTGTATCTCTGTGTGTATCTCTGTGTGTGTATCTCTGTGTGTGTATCACTGTGTGTGTGTATCACTGTGTGTGTATCACTGTGTGTGTCACTGTGTGTGTGTATCACTGTGTGTGTATCTCTGTGTGTCACTGTGTGTGTATCACTGTGTGTATCTCTGTGTGTGTATCTCTGTGTGTGTATCTCTGTGTGTGTATCTCTGTGTGTGTATCACTGTGTGTGTGTATCACTGTGTGTGTATCACTGTGTGTGTCACTGTGTGTGTGTATCTCTGTGTGTGTATCACTGTGTGTGTATCACTGTGTGTGTATCACTGTGTGTGTATCTCTGTGTGTGTATCTCTCTCTGTGTGTGTGTATCTCTGTGTGTATCTCTTTGTGTTATCTCTGTGTGTGTATCTCTGTGTTTGTGTATCTCTCTCTTTGTGTGTGTATCTCTGTGTGTGTATCTCTGTGTGTGTATCTCTGTGTGTGTATCACTGTGTGTGTATCACTCTGTGTGTATCTCTGTGTGTGTATCTCTGTGTGTGTATCTCTGTGTGTGTATCACTGTGTGTGTATCACTGTGTGTGTATCACTGTGTGTATCTCTGTGTGTGTATCTCTGTGTGTATCTCTGTGTGTGTATCTCTGTGTGTGTATCTCTGTGTGTGTATCTCTCTCTGTGTATCTCTGTGTGTGTATCTCTCTCTGTGTATCTCTGTGTGTGTATCTCTCTCTGTGTATCTCTGTGTGTGTATCTCTCTCTGTGTATCTCTGTGTGTGTATCTCTGTGTGTGTATCTCTGTGTGTATCACTGTGTGTATCTCTGTGTGTGTATCACTGTGTGTGTATCACTGTGTGTGTATCACTGTGTGTATCACTGTGTGTGTGTCACTGTGTGTGTATCTCTCTCTGTGTATCTCTGTGTGTGTGTCTCTGTGTGTATCTCTGTGTGTGTGTATCTCTGTGTGTGTGTATCTCTCTCACTGTGTGTGTATCTCTGTGTGTATCACTGTGTGTATCTCTGTGTGTGTATCTCTGTGTGTGTGTATCTCTGTGTGTGTGTATCACTGTGTGTATCACTGTGTGTGTCACTGTGTGTGTATCTCTCTCTGTGTATCTCTGTGTGTATATCTCTGTGTGTGTATCACTGTGTGTGTATCACTGTGTGTGTGTATCTCTCTCACTGTGTGTGTATCTCTGTGTGTATCTCTGTGTGTGTATCACTGTGTGTGTATCTCACTGTGTGTATCTCTGTGTGTGTATCACTGTGTGTATATCTCTGTGTGTGTATCACTGTGTGTGTATCACTGTGTGTGTGTATCTCTCTCACTGTGTGTGTATCACTGTGTGTATCTCTGTGTGTGTATCTCTGTGTGTATCTCTGTGTGTGTGTATCTCTGTGTGTGTATCTCTGTGTGTGTATCTCTCTCTGTGTATCTCTGTGTGTGTATCTCTCTCTGTGTGTATCTCTGTGTGTGTATCACTGTGTGTGTATCTCTGTGTGTGTGTATCTCTGTGTGTGTATCTCTGTGTGTGTATCTCTGTGTGTGTATCTCTGTGTGTATCTCTGTGTGTGTATCTCTGTGTGTGTATCTCTGTGTGTGTATCACTGTGTGTGTCACTGTGTGTGTATCTCTGTGTGTGTATCACTGTGTGTGTATCACTGTGTGTATCTCTGTGTGTGTATCACTGTGTGTGTATCTCTGTGTGTGTATCTCTGTGTGTGTATCTCTGTGTGTGTATCTCTGTGTGTGTATCTCTGTGTGTGTATCTCTGTGTGTGTATCTCTGTGTGTGTATCTCTCTCTGTGTGTGTGTATCTCTGTGTGTATCTCTTTGTGTTATCTC
This sequence comes from Petromyzon marinus, assembly GCF_048934315.1. Taxonomy (NCBI): domain Eukaryota; kingdom Metazoa; phylum Chordata; class Hyperoartia; order Petromyzontiformes; family Petromyzontidae; genus Petromyzon; species Petromyzon marinus. Next base: position 31,250 of record NW_027423167.1, read on the forward strand.
TGTGTGTGTATCTCTGTGTTTGTGTATCTCTCTCTTTGTGTGTGTATCTCTGTGTGTGTATCACTGTGTGTGTATCACTGTGTGTGTATCTCTGTGTGTGTATCACTGTGTGTATCTCTCTCACTGTGTGTGTATCTCTGTGTGTGTATCACTGTGTGTGTATCTCTGTGTGTATCTCACTGTGTGTATCACTGTGTGTGTATCACTGTGTGTGTGTATCTCTCTCACTGTGTGTGTATCTCTGTGTGTATCTCTGTGTGTGTATCTCTGTGTGTATCTCTGTGTGTGTATCACTGTGTGTGTATCACTGTGTGTGTGTATCTCTCTCACTGTGTGTGTATCTCTGTGTGTATCTCTGTGTGTGTATCTCTGTGTGTGTATCTCTCCGGCTAGAATCCTTGCCATGATAAACGTCACAAGGACATTTGGTCGAAGGAGAAGACTTGTGACAGACTGCCTAGTATCATCATCATTGGACCCCAGAAAACTGGTGAGTGGGTGGGTGGGTGAGTGAGTGAGTGGGTGGGTGAGTGGGTGAGTGGGTGAGTGAGTGAGTGGGTGGGTGGGTGGGTGGTTGAGTGGGTGAGTGGGTGGTTGAGTGAGTGAGTGAGTGGGTGAGTGGGTGGGTGGGTGAGTGGGTGGGTGGGTGGGTGAGTGAGTGGGTGAGTGAGTGGGTGGGTGGGTGAGTGGGTGAGTGGGTGGGTGGGTGAGTGGGTGGTTGAGTGGGTGAGTGGGTGGTTGAGTGAGTGAGTGGGTGGGTGAGTGGGTGAGTGAGTGGGTGAGTGAGTGGGTGAGTGGGTGAGTGAGTGGGTGGGTGGGTGGGTGAGTGAGTGGGTGGGTGAGTGGGTGAGTGAGTGGGTGGGTGGGTGGGTGGGTGGGTGAGTGAGTGGGTGGGTGAGTGGGTGGGTGGGTGAGTGGGTGGGTGGGTGAGTGGGTGGGTGGGTGGGTGGGTGAGTGGGTGGTTGAGTGGGTGAGTGGGTGGTTGAGTGAGTGAGTGGGTGGGTGAGTGGGTGAGTGAGTGGGTGGGTGAGTGAGTGGGTGAGTGAGTGGGTGAGTGGGTGAGTGAGTGGGTGAGTGGGTGGGTGAGTGGGTGAGTGAGTGGGTGGGTGGGTGAGTGGGTGAGTGGGTGGGTGAGTGGGTGAGTGAGTGGGTGAGTAGGTGAGTGAGTGAGTGAGTGGGTGAGTGAGTGAGTGAGTGGGTGAGTGAGTGGGTGAGTGGGTGGGTGGGTGAGTGGGTGGGTGAGTGAGTGAGTGGGTGGGTGAGTGAGTGGGTGGGTGAGTGAGTGGGTGGGTGGGTGGGTGAGTGAGTGAGTGGGTGAGTGAGTGAGTGGGTGGGTGAGTGAGTGAGTTAGTGGGTGAGTGAGTGAGTGAGTGGGTGAGTGAATGGTTGAGTGAGTGGGTGGGTGAGTGGGTGGGTGAGTGGGTGAGTGGGTGGGTGAGTGGGTGAGTGAGTGGGTGAGTGGGTGAGTGAGTGAGTGGGTGGGTGAGTGGGTGAGTGAGTGGGTGGGTGGGTGAGTGAGTGAGTGGGTGAGTGAGTGAGTGAGATGGTGAGTGGGTGAGTGAGTGAGTGAGTGGGTGAGTGAGTGAGTGGGTGAGTGAGTGGGTGGGTGGGTAAGTGGGTGGGTGAGTGAGTGAGTGAGTGGGTGAGTGGGTGAGTGAGTGAGTGGGTGAGTGAGTGAGTGGGTGAGTGAGTGAGTGGGTGAGTGAGTGAGTGAGTGGGTGGGTGAGTGGGTGGGTGAGTGGGTGAGTGAGTGGGTGAGTGGGTGGGTGAGTGGGTGGGTGAGTGAGTGGGTGAGTGAGTGGGTGAGGGAGTGGGTGAGTGGGTGAGTGAGTGAGTGGGTGGGTGGGTGAGTGGGTGGGTGGGTGAGTGGGTGGGTGGGTGAGTGGGTGGGTGAGTGGGTGAGTGGGTGGGTGAGTGGGTGAGTGGGTGGGTGTGTGGGTGGGTGAGTGAGTGGGTGAGTGGGTGAGTGAGTGGGTGGGTGGGTGAGTGAGTGAGTGGGTGAGTGAGTGAGTGGGTGGGTGAGTGGGTGGATGGGTGGGTGAGTGAGTGAGTTGGTGAGTGGGTGGGTGGGTGGATGGGTGGGTGAGTGAGTGGGTGAGTGAGTGAGTGGGTGAGTGAGTGGGTGAGTGAGTAGGTGGGTGAGTGGGTGAGTGAGTGGGTGAGTGAGTGAGTGGGTGGGTGGGTGGGTGAGTGAGTGGGTGAGTGGGTGAGTGGGTGAGTGGGTGAGTGAGTGAGTGGGTGGGTGAGTTGGTGAGTGGGTGGGTAAGTGAGTGGGTGGGTGAGTGAGTGGGTGAGTGGGTGAGTGAGTGGATGGGTGAGTGAGTGGGTGGGTGAGTGGGTGGGTGAGTGGGTGGGTGAGTGAGTGAGCGAGTGGATGGGTGAGTGGGTGGGTGAGTGGGTGGGTGAGTGGGTGGGTGAGTGGGTGAGGGAGTGGGTGAGTGGGTGAGTGAGTGAGTGGGTGGGTGGGTGAGTGGGTGGGTGGGTGAGTGGGTGGGTGGGTGAGTGGGTGGGTGAGTGGGTGAGTGGGTGGGTGAGTGGGTGAGTGGGTGGGTGTGTGGGTGGGTGAGTGAGTGGGTGAGTGAGTGGGTGGGTGGGTGAGTGAGTGAGTGGGTGAGTGAGTGAGTGGGTGGGTGAGTGGGTGGATGGGTGGGTGAGTGAGTGAGTTGGTGAGTGGGTGGGTGGATGGATGGGTGGGTGAGTGAGTGGGTGAGTGAGTGAGTGGGTGAGTGAGTGGGTGAGTGAGTAGGTGGGTGAGTGGGTGAGTGAGTGGGTGAGTGAGTGGGTGGGTGGGTGAGTGAGTGGGTGAGTGGGTGAGTGGGTGAGTGAGTGGGTGGGTGAGTTGGTGAGTGGGTGGGTAAGTGAGTGGGTGGGTGAGTGAGTGGGTGAGTGGGTGAGTGAGTGGATGGGTGAGTGAGTGGGTGGGTGAGTGGGTGGGTGAGTGGGTGGGTGAGTGAGTGAGCGAGTGGATGGGTGAGTGGGTGGGTGAGTGGGTGGGTGAGTGGGTGGGTGAGTGAGTGGGTACCTGAGTGAGTACCTGAGTGAGTACCTGAGTACCTGAGTGAGTACCTGAGTGAGTACCTGAGTACCTGAGTGAGTTCCTGAGTGAGTACCTGAGTGAGTACCTGGGTACCTGAGTGAGTACCTGAGTGAGTACCTGAGTACCTGAGTGAGTACCTGAGTATCTGAGTGAGTACCTAAGTGAGTACCTGACTGAGTACCTGAGTGAGTACCTGAGTACCTGAGTGAGTATCTGAGTGAGTACCTGAGTGAGTATCTGAGTACCTGAGTGAGTACCTGAGTACCTGAGTGAGTACCTGAGTACCTGAGTGAGTACCTGAGTGAGTACCTGAGTACCTGAGTGAGTACCTGAGTGAGTACCTGAGTACCTGAGTGAGTACCTGCATGCATGTCCAGGTACCAGAGCTCTGAGTACTTGAGTGATTAGCTGAATGGGTAGCTGAATGAGTACCTGAGTATCTGAGTGAGTACCTGAGTGGGTACCTGAGTGAGTACCTGAGTGAGTAACTGAGTATCTGAGTACCTGAGTATCTGAGTGAGTACCTGAGTGAGTACCTGGATGAGTACCTGAGTACCTGAGTGAGTACCTGAGTGAGTACCTGAGTGAGTACCTGAGTACCTGAGTGAGTACCTGAGTACCTGAATGAGTACCTGAGTGAGTATCTGAGTGAGTACTTGAGTGACTAGCTGAGTACCTGAGTGAGTACCTGAGTGAGTACCTGAGTACCTGAATGAGTACCTGAGTATCTGAGTGAGTACCTGAGTGAGTATCTGAGTGAGTACCTGAGTACCTGAGTGAGTATCTGAGTGAGTACCTGAGTACCTGAGTGAGTATCTGAGTGAGTACCTTAGTGAGTACCTGAGTGAGTACCTGAGTATCTGAGTGAGTACCTGAGTGAGTACTCACCTGAGTGAGTACCTGAGGGAGTACTCACCTGAGTGAGTACCTGAGTGAGTACCTGAGTACCTGAGTGAGTACCTGAGTGAGTACCTGAGTACCTGAGTGAGTACCTGAGTGAATACCTGAGTATCTGAGTGAGTACCTGAGTGAGTACCTGAGTGAGTACCTGAATACCTGAGTAGGTACTTGAGTGAGTACCTGAGTGAGTACCCGAGTATCTGAGTGAGTACCTGAGTACCTACCTAGCTAGCTGAGTGAGTGAGTGACTGAGTGAGTAGCTAGCTAGCTGAGTGAGTGAGTACCTGAGTGAGTACCTGAGTACCTGAGTGAGTACCTGAGTGGGTATCTGAGTGAGTAGCTAGCTAGCTGAGTGAGTACCTGAGTAACTGAGTGAGTACTCTGCGTGCATGTGCAGGTACCACAGCTCTGAGTACCTGAGTGAGTACCTGAGTGAGTACCTGAGTGGGTACCTGAGTGAGTACCTGAGTGAGTACCTCAGTGAGTACCTGAGTATCTGAATGAGTACCTGAGTGAGTACCTGAGTATCTGACTGAGTACCTTAGGGAGTACCTGAGTGGGTATCTGAGTGAGTACCTGAGTGAGTACCTGAGTGAGTATCTGAGTGAGTACCTGAGTACCTGAGTGAGTACCTGAGTGAGTACCTGAATACCTGAGTGAGTACCTGAGTGAGTACCTGAGTGAGTACCTGAGTACCTGAGTGAGTATCTGAGTGAGTACCTGAGTGAGTACCTGAATACCTGAGTGAGTACCTGAGTGAGTACCTGAGTACCTAGCTAGCTAGCTGAGTGAGTGAGTGACTGAGTGATTAGCTAGCTAGCTGAGTGAGTGAGTGAGTACCTGAGTATCTGAGTGAGTACCTGAGTATCTGAGTGAGTACCTGAGTGGGTATCTGAGTGAGTACCTGAGTGAGTACCTCAGTGAGTACCTCAGTGAGTACCTGAGTACCTAAGTGAGTATCTGAGTGAGTACCTGAGTGAGTACCTGAGTACCTGAGTGAGTACCTGAGTGAGTACCTGAGTGAGTACTCTGTGGTACCATGTGCAGGTACCACAGCTCTGCACACATTCCTGAAGCTGCACCCCAACGTGGTGACATCCTACCCCAGCCCCTCATCGTATGAGGAAGTTCAATTCTTCAGTTCCACCTCCAACTACCTGCGGGGCATAGACTGGTACTCACCTACTCACCTACCTACTCACCTACTCACCTACCTACTCACTCACCTACTCACCTACTCACCTACTCACTCACCTACTCACCTACTCACCTACTCACTCACCTACTCACTCACTCACCTACTCACTCACCTACTCCTACCCCAGCCCCTCATCGTATGAGGAAGTTCAATTCTTCAGCTCCACCTCCAACTACCTGCGGGGCATAGACTGGTACTCACTCACCTACTCACCTACTCACCTACTCACTCACCTACTCACTCACCTACTCACTCACCTACTCACTCACCTACTCACTCACCTACTCCTACCCCAGCCCCTCATCATATGAGGAAGTTCAATTCTTCAGTTCCACCTCCAACTACCTGCGGGGCATAGACTGGTACTCACTCACCTACTCACCTACTCACCTACTCACCTACTCACCTACTCACTCACCTACTCACTCACCTACTCACTCACCTACTCACTCACTCACCTACTCACTCACCTACTCCTACCCCAGCCCCTCATCGTATGAGGAAGTTCAATTCTTCAGTTCCACCTCCAACTACCTGCGGGGCATAGACTGGTACTCACTCACCTACTCACCTACTCACCTACTCACTCACCTACTCACTCACCTACTCACTCACCTACTCACCCACCTACTCACTCACCTACTCACTCACCTACTCACTCACCTACTCACTCACCTACTCACTCACCTTCTCACTCACCCACCTACTCACCCACCTACTCACCTACTCACTCACCTACTCACCTACTCACTCACCTACTCACTCACCTACCCACCTACTCCTACCCCAGCCCCTCATCATATGAGGAAGTTCAATTCTTCAGTTCCACCTCCAACTACCTGCGGGGCATAGACTGGTACTCACTCACCTACTCACCTACCTACTCACCTACTCACTCACTCACCTACTCACTCACCTACTCACTCACCTACCCACCTACTCACCCACCTACTCACTCACCTACTCACACACCTACTCACTCACCTACTCACCTACCTACTCACTCACTCACCTACCCACCTACTCCTACCCCAGCCCCTCATCGTATGAGGAAGTTCAATTCTTCAGTTCCACCTCCAACTACCTGCGGGGCATAGACTGGTACTCACCTACTCACCTACCTACTCACCTACTCACCCACCTACTCACTCACCTACTCACTCACCTACTCACTCACTCACCTACTCACCTACTCACTCACCTACTCACTCACCTACTCACTCACTCACTCACCTACCTACTCACTCACTCACCTACTCACCTACTCCTACCCCAGCCCCTCATCATATGAGGAAGTTCAATTCTTCAGTTCCACCTCCAACTACCTGCGGGGCATAGACTGGTACTCACCTACTCACCTACCTACTCACCTACTCACCTACCTACTCACTCACCTACTCACCTACTCACCTACTCACTCACCTACTCACTCACCTACTCACCTACTCACTCACTCACTCACCTACTCACTCACCTACTCACTCACCTACTCACTCACCTACTCACTCACCTACTCACTCACCTACTCACCTACTCAGTCACCTACTCACTCACCTACTCACTCACCTACTCACTCACCTACTCACTCACCTACTCACCTACCTACTCACCTACTCACCTACTCACTCACCTACTCACTCACCTACTCACCTACTCACTCACCTACTCACTCACCTACTCACCTACTCAGTCACTCACTCACCTACTCACTCACCTACTCACTCACCTACTCACCTACTCACTCACCTACTCACTCACTCACCCACCTACTCACCCACCTACTCACTCACCTACTCACACACCTACTCACTCACCTACTCACCCACCTACTCACCTACTCACACACCTACTCACTCACCTACTCACCCACCTACTCACCTACTCACCTACCTACTCACTCACCTACTCACTCACCTACTCATTCACCTACTCACTCACTCACTCACCACTCACTCACCTACTCACTCACTCACTCACCTACTCACCTACTCACTCACTCACCTACTCACTCACCCACTCACTCACCTACTCACCTACTCACCTACCTACTCACTCACCTACTCACTCACTTACTTACTCACTCACCTACTCACCTACTCACTCACCTACTCACTCACCTACTCACTCACCTACTCACTCACCTAGTCACTCACCTACTCACTCACCTACTCACTCACCTACTCACTCACCTACCCACTCACCTACTCACTCACTTACTTACTCACCTACTCACCTACTCACCTACTCACTCACCCACTCACTCACCTACTCACTCACCTACTCACTCACCTACTCACCTACTCACTCACCTACTCACTCACCTACTCACTCACCTACTCACCTACTCACCTACTCACTCACCTACTCACCTACCCACCTACTCACTCACCTACTCACTCACCTACTCACTCACCTACTCACCTACCCACCTACTCACTCACCTACTCACTCACCTACTCACCTACCTACTCACCTACTCACTCACCTTCTCACTCACTCACCTACTCACCTACCTACTCACCTACCTACTCACTCACCTACTCACTCACTTACTTACTCACTCACCTACTCACCTACTCACTCACCTACTCACCTACCTACTCACTCACCTACTCACTCACCTAGTCACCTACTCACTCACCTACTCACCTACTCACTCACCTACTCACTCACCCACCTACTCACCTACTCACTCACCTACTCACTCACCTACTCACCTACCTACTCACCTACTCACTCACCTTCTCACTCACTCACCTACTCACCTACCTACTCACCTACCTACTCACTCACCTACTCACTCACTTACTTACTCACTCACCTACTCACCTACTCACTCACCTACTCACCTACCTACTCACTCACCTACTCACTCACCTAGTCACCTACTCACTCACCTACTCACCTACTCACTCACCTACTCACTCACCCACCTACTCACCTACTCACTCACCTACTCACTCACCTACTCACCTACTCACTCACCTACTCACTCACCTACTCACCTACTCAGTCACTCACTCACCTACTCACTCACCTACTCACCTACTCACTCACCTACTCACTCACCTACTCACCTACTCAGTCACTCACTCACCTACTCACTCACCTACTCACCTACTCACTCACCTACTCACTCACCTACTCACCTACCTACTCACTCACCTACTCACCTACTCACCTACTCACTCACCTACTCACTCACCTACTCACTCACCTACCTACTCACCTACTCACCTACTCACTCACCTACTCACCTACTCCTACCCCAGCCCCTCATCGTATGAGGAAGTTCAATTCTTCAGCTCCACCTCCAACTACCTGCGGGGCATAGACTGGTACTCACCTACTCACCTACCTACTCACCTACTCACTCACCTACTCACTCACCTACTCACCTACCTACTCACCTACTCACTCACCTACTCACTCACTCACCTACTCACTCACCTACTCACCTACCTACTCACCTACTCACTCACCTACTCACTCACTCACATCACCTACTCACCTACTCACCTACCTACTCACTCACCCACCTACTCACCTACTCACTCACCTACTCACTCACCTACTCACCTACTCACTCACCCACCTACTCACCTACTCACTCACTCACCTACTCACCCACCTACTCACTCACCTACTCACCCCTCACCTACTCACCTACTCACTCACTACACACTCACCTACTCACTCACCTCTCACCTACTCACCTACTCACTCACCTACCACTCACTCACTCACCACCTACTCACCTACTCACTCACCTACTCACACCACCACTCACTCACCACCTCACTCACTCACCTACTCACTACTCACTCTCCTACTCACTCACCTTCTCTCACTCACCTACTCACCTCACTCACCTACTCACTCACCTACTCACCTACTCACTCACCTACTCACTCACTCACCTACTCCCACCCTCACACCACTCACTCACTCACCTACTCACTCACTCACTACCTCACTCACCTACTCACTCACTCACCTACTCACTACTCACTCACTCACCTACTCACCAACCTACTCACTCACCTACTCACTCACCTACTCACCTACTCAGTCACTCACTCACCTACTCACTCACCTACTCACTCACCTACTCACCTACTCACCACCTACACCTCACTCACCTACTCACTCACCTACTCACTCACCTACTCACTCACCTACTCACTCACTCACCTACTCACTCACCTACTCACTCACATACTCACTCACCTACGCACTCACACCTACTCACTCACCTACTCACCTACCCACCTACTCACTCACCTACTCACTCACTCACTCACCTACTCACTCACCTACTCACCTACCTACTCACTCACCTACTCACTCACCTACTCACTCACCTACTCACTCACCTACTCACTCACCTACTCACTCACTCACCTACTCACTCACCTACTCACTCACCTACTCACTCACCTACTCACTCACCTATCACTCACCTACTCACCTACCCACCTACTCACTCACCTACTCACTCAACTACTCACTCACTCACCTACTCACTCACCTACTCACCTACCTACTCACCTACTCACTCACCTACTCACCCTACTCACTCACCACTCACTCACCTACTCACTCACCTACTCACTCACTCACCTACTCACTCACCTACTCACCTACTCACTCACCTACTCACCTACCCACCTACTCACTCACTACCTACTCACTCACCTACTCACCTACACACTCACCTACTCACCTACTCACTCACCTACCTACTCACTCACCTACTCACTCACCTACTCACCTACCCACCTACTCACTCACCTACTCACCACTCACTCACCTACTCACTCACCTACTCACCACCCACCTACTCACTCACGTACTCACTCACCTACTCACTCACTCACCTACTCACTCACCTACTCACCTACTCACTCACCTACTCACCTACCTACTCACCTACTCACTCACCTACTCACTCACTCACCTACTCACTCACCTACTCACTCACCTACTCACTCACCTACTCACCTACTCACTCACCTACTCACCTACTCACTCACCTACTCACTCACCTACTCACTCACCTACTCACTCACCTACTCACTCACCTACCCACTCACCTACTCACTCACCTACTCACTCACCTACTCACTCACCTACTCACCTACTCACTCACCTACTCACCTACTCACTCACCTACTCACCTACTCACTCACTCACCTACTCACCTACTCACTCACCCACCTACTCACTCACCTACTCACCTACTCACTCACGTACTCACCTACTCACTCACTCACCTACTCACTCACCTACTCACTCACCTACTCACTCACTCACCTACTCACTCACCTACTCACCTACTCACTCACCTACTCACCTACCTACTCACCTACTCACTCACCTACTCACTCACTCACCTACTCACTCACCTACTCACTCACCTACTCACTCACCTACTCACCTACTCACTCACCTACTCACCTACTCACTCACCTACTCACTCACCTACTCACTCACCTACTCACTCACCTACTCACTCACCTACCCCACTCACCTACTCACTCACCTACTCACTCACCTACTCACTCACCTACTCACCTACTCACTCACCTACTCACCTACTCACTCACCTACTCACCTACTCACTCACTCACCTACTCACCTACTCACTCACCCACCTACTCACTCACCTACTCACCTACCTCACTCAACGTACTCACCTACTCACTCACTCACTCACCTACTCACTCACCCTCACGTACTCACCTACTCACTCACTCACTCACCTACTCACTCACCTACTCACTCACGTACTCACCTACTCACTCACTCACCTACTCACTCACCCTCACCCACTCACTCACCTACTCACTCACCTACTCACTCACCTACCTACTCACCTACTCACTCACCTACTCACTCACCTACTCACTCACTTACCCACTCACTCACCTACTCACTCACCTACTCACCTACTCACTCACCTACTCACCTACTCACTCACCTACTCACTCACCTCACTCACTCACCTACCCACTCACCTACTCACTCACCTACTCACCTACTCACTCACCTACTCACCTACTCACTCACCTACTCACCTACTCACTCACCTACTCACCTACTCACTCACTCACCTACTCACCTACTCACTCACCCACCTACTCACTCACCTACTCACCTACTCACCTACTCACTCACACTCACCTACTCACTCACTCACCTACTCACTCACCTACTCACTCACGTACTCACCTACTCACTCACTCACCTACTCACTCACCTACTCACTCACCTACTCACTCACCTACTCACTCACCTACTCACTCACCTACCTACTCACCTACTCACTCACCTACTCACTCACCTACTCACTCACCTACTCACTCACTCACCCACTCACTCACCTACTCACCACCTACCACTCACCTACTCACCTACTCACTACCTACTCACTCACCTACTCACCTACTCACTCACCTACTCACCTACTCACTCACCTACTCACCTACTCACTCACTCACCTACTCACCTACTCACTCACCCACCTACTCACTCACCTACTCACCTACTCACTCAACTCACCTACTCACTCACTCACCTACTCACTCACCTACTCACTCACGTACTCACCTACTCACTCACTCACCTACTCACTCACCTACTCACTCACCTACTCACTCACCTACCTACTCACCTACTCACTCACCTACTCACTCACCTACTCACTCACCTACTCACTCACTCTCCCACTCACTCCATCTACTCACTCACCTACTCACTCACCTACTCACCTACTCACTCACCTACTCACTCACCTACTCACCTACTCACTCACCTACTCACTCACCTACTCACTCACCTACTCACTCACTCACTCACCTACTCACCTACTCACTCACTCACCTACTCACTCACCTACTCACTCACCCTCACTCACCCTCACCTACTCACTCACCTACTCAGTCACCTACTCACCTACTCACTCACCTACTCACCTACTCACTCACCTACTCACCTACTCACTCACTCACCTACTCACCTACTCACTCACCCACCTACTCACTCACCTACTCACCTACTCACTCACGTACTCACCTACTCACTCACTCACCTACTCACTCACGTACTCACCTACTCACTCACTCACCTCACTCACCTACTCACTCACCTACTCACTCACCTACTCACTCACCTACTCACTACCTACTCACCTACTCACTCACCTACTCACTCACCTACTCACTCACCTACTCACTCACTCACCCACTCACTCACCTACTCACTCACCTACTCACTCACCTACTCACCTACTCACTCACCTACTCACTCACCTACTCACTCACCTACTCACTCACCTACTCACCTACTCACTCACCTACTCACTCACCTACTCACCTACTCACTCACCCACCTACTCACTCACCTACTCACCTACTCACCTACTCACTCACGTACTCACCTACTCACTCACTCACCTACTCACTCACCTACTCACTCACGTACTCACCTACTCACTCACTCACTCACCTACTCACTCACCTACTCACTCACCTACTCACTCACCTACTCACTCACTCACCTACTCACTCACCTACTCACCTACTCACTCACCTACTCACTCACCTACTCACTCACCTACTCACCTACCCACCTACTCACTCACCTACTCACTCACCTACTCACTCACCTACTCACTCACCTACTCACTCACTCACCTACTCACCTACCTACTCACCTACTCACTCACCTACTCACTCACCAACTCACTCACCAACTTACTCACTCACTCACCAACTCCTCACCAAGTCACTCACCAGCTCACCAACTCACTCACCAAATCACTCACCTACTCACTCACCTACTCACTCACCTACTCACTCACCCACTCACCTACTCACTCACCTACTCACTCACCTACTCACTCACCTACTCACTCACCTACTCACCTACCTACTCACCTACTCACCTACTCACTCACCTACTCACTCACCTACTCACTCACCTACTCACTCACCTACTCACCTACTCACCTACTCACTCACCTACTCACTCACCTACTCACCTACTCACTCACCTACTCACTCACCTACTCACCTACCCACCTACTCACTCACCTACTCACTCACCTACTCACTCACTCACTCACCTACTCACCTACTCACCCCTACTCACTCACCTACTCACCTACTCACTCACCTACTCACCTACTCACTCACTCACCTACTCACTCACCTACTCACCTACTCACTCACCTACTCACCTACCTACTCACCTACTCACTCACCTACTCACCTACTCACTCACCTACTCACTCACCTACTCACTCACCTACTCACTCACTCACCTTCTCACTCACCTACTCACTCACCTACTCACCCACCTACTCACCTACTCACCCACCTACTCACCTACTCACTCACCTACTCACTCACCTACTCACTCACCTACTCACTCACTCACCTACTCACCCACCTACTCACCCACCTACTCACTCACCTACTCACTCACCTACTCACTCACCTACTCACTCACTCACTCACCTACTCACTCACCTACTCACCTACTCACTCACCTACTCACTCACCTACTCACCTACTCACTCACCTACTCACTTACCTACTCACCTACTCACTCACCTACTCACCTACTCACTCACCTACTCACTCACCTACTCACTCACCTACTCACCTACTCACTCACTCACTTACCTACTCACTCACTCACTCAGTCACTCACCTACCTACTCACCTACCTACTCACCTACTCACTCACCTACTCACTCACCTACTCACCTACTCAGTCACTCACTCACCTACTCAGTCACCTACTCACCTACTCAGTCACTCACTCACCTACTCACTCACCTACTCACTCACCTACTCACTCACCTACTCACCTACTCACCTACTCACTCACCTACTCACCTACTCACTCACCTACTCACTCACCTACTCACCTACTCACTCACCTACTCACTCACCTACTCACCTACTCACTCACTCACCTACTCACTCACTCACTCAGTCACTCACCTACCTACTCACCTACCTACTCACCTACTCACTCACCTACTCACTCACCTACTCACCTACTCAGTCACTCACTCACCTACTCAGTCACCTACTCACCTACTCAGTCACTCACTCACCTACTCACTCACCTACTCACTCACCTACTCACTCACCAACTCACCTGCTCACTCACCTACTCACCTACTCACTCACCTACTCACTCACCTACTCACTCACCTACTCACTCACTCACTCACCCACCTACTCACTCACCTACTCACTCACCTACTCACTCACCTACTCACCTACTCACTCACCTACTCACTCACCTACTCACTCACCTACTCACCTACCCACTCACTCACCTACTCACCTACCCACTCACTCACCTACTCACTCACCTACTCACTGAGTGAGTAGGTGAGTGAGTAACTGAATAGGTGAGTGAGTGAGTGACTGAGTGAGTAGGTGAGTGAGTGGGTGAGTGAGTAGGTGAGTGAGTGAGCGATCGAGTGAGTGAGCGAGCGAACGATCCGATAGGTGAGTGGCTGACTCACCACCCCTCCTCCTCACCACCACCCCTCACCCCAGGTACACTCACTCACCCACTCACTCACTCACTCACCTACTCACTCACCTACTCACCTACTCACTCACTCACCCACTCACTCACTCACTCACCTAACTCACTCACCCACTCACTCACCCACTCACCCACTCACTCACTCACTCACCTACTCACTCACCCACTCACTTCCCTCACCTACTCACTCACCTACTCACCTACCCACCTACTCACTCACCTACTCACCTACTCACTCACCTACTCACTCACTCACCTACTCACTCACCTACTCACTCACCTACTCACTCACCTACTCACCTACTCACTCACCTACCTACTCACCTACTCACTCACCTACTCACTCACCTACTCACCTACCTACTCACCTACTCACTCACCTACTCACTCACCTACTCACTCACCTACTCACCTACTCACTCACCTACTCACTCACCTACTCACCTACTCACTCACCTACTCACTCACCTACTCACTCACCTACTCACCTACTCACTCACCTACTCACTCACCTACTCACTCACCTACCCACCTACTCACTCACCTACTCACTCACCTACTCACTCACCTACCCACTCACCTACTCACTCACCTACTCACTCACCTACTCACCTACTCACTCACCTACTCACTCACCTACTCACTCACCTACTCACTTACTCACTCACCTACTCACTCACCTACTCACTCACCTACTCACCTACTCACTCACTCACTCACCTACTCACTCACCTACTCACTCACCTACTCACCTACTCACTCACCTACTCACTCACCTACTCACTCACCTACTCACTCACTCACCTACCCACTCACCTACTCACCTACTCACCTACCCACTCAGCTACTCACTCACCTACTCACTCACTCACCTACTCACTCACTCACCTGCTCACTCACCTACTCACCTACCTACTCACCTACTCACTCACCTACTCACTCACCTACTCACCTACTCACTCACCTACTCACTCACCTACTCACTCACCTACTCACCTACTCACTCACCTACTCACTCACCTACCCACTCACCTACTCACTCACCTACTCACTCACCTACTCACCTACTCACTCACTCACTCACCTACTCACTCACCTACTCACTCACCTACTCACTCACCTACTCACCTACTCACTCTCCTACTCACTCACCTACTCACTCACCTACTCACTCACCTACTCACTCACTCACCTACCCACTCACCTACTCACCTACTCACCTACCCACTCAGCTACTCACTCACCTACTCACTCACTCACCTACTCACTCACTCACCTGCTCACTCACCTACTCACCTACCTACTCACCTACTCACTCACCTACTCACTCACCTACTCACTCACCTACTCACTCACCTACTCACTCACCTACTCACTCACCCACTCACTCACCTACTCACTCACTCACCTACTCACCTACCTACTCACCTACTCATCTACTCACTCACCTACTCACTCACCTACTCACCTACTCACCTACTCACTCACCTACTCACCTACTCACTCACCTACTCACTCACCTACTCACTCACCTACTCACCTACTCACCTACTCACTCACCTACTCACCTACCCACCTACTCACTCACCTACTCACTCACCTACTCACTCACCTACTCACCTACCCACCTACTCACTCACCTACTCACTCACCTACTCACCTACCTACTCACCTACTCACTCACCTACTCACTCACCTACCTACTCACTCACCTACTCACCTACTCACTCACCTACTCACTCACCTACCTACTCACCTACTCATTCACCTACTCACTCACCTACTCACTCACCTACTCACCTACCCACCTACTCACTCACCTACTCACTCACCTACTCACCCACCTACTCACCTACTCACCTACTCACTCACCTACTCACTCACCTACTCACTCACTCACCTACTCACTCACCTACTCACCTACTCACCTACTCACCCACTCACTCACCTACTCACTCACTCACTCACCTACTCACTCACCTACTCACCTACTCACTCACCTACTCACCTACCTACTCACTCATCTACTCACTCACCTACTCACTCACCTACTCACCTACTCACTCACCTACTCACTCACCTACTCACTCACCTACTCACCTACTCACTCACCTACTCACCCACCTACTCACTCACCTACCTACTCACCTACCCACCTACTCACTCACCTACTCACTCACTCACTCACCTACTCACTCACCTACTCACCTACTCACTCACCTACTCACTCACCTACTCACCTACTCACTCACCTACTCACTCACCTACCTACTCACCTACTCACTCAACTACTCACTCACCTACTCACTCACCTACTCACCTACTCACTCACCTACTCACTCACCTACTCACTCACCTACTCACCTACTCACTCACCTACTCACTCACTCACTCACCTACTCACTCACCTACTCACTCACCTACTCACTCACCTACCTACTCACCTACTCACTCACCTACTCACTCACCTACTCACTCACCTACTCACCTACTCACTCACCTACTCACTCACTCACCTACTCACTCACCTACTCACTCACCTACTCACTCACCTACTCACTCACCTACTCACCTACTCACTCACCTACTCACTCACTCACCTACTCACTCACCTACTCACTCACCTACTCACTCACCTACTCGCCTACTCACCCACCTACTCACTCACTCACTCACCTACTCACTTACCTACTCACTCACCCACTCACTCACCTACTCACTCACTCACCTACTCACCTACCTACTCACCTACTCACTCACTCAGTCAGGTACTCACTCAGCTAGCTAGCTAATCACTCAGTCACTCACTCACTTACTCACTCAGTCACTCAGCTAGCTAGATACTCACTCACCTACTCACTCACCTACTCACTCACCCACTCACTCACTCACTCACCTACTCACTCACCTACTCACTCACCTACTCACCTACTCACTCACCTACTCACCTACTCACTCACCTACTCACCTACTCACTCACTCACCTACTCACCTACTCACTCACCCACCTACTCACTCACCTACTCACTACTCACCTACTCACTCACGTACTCACCTACTCACTCACTCACCTACTCACTCACGTACTCACCTACTCACTCACTCACCTCACTCACCTACTCACTCACCTACTCACTCACCTACTCACTCACCTACTCACTCACCTACCTACTCACCTACTCACTCACCTACTCACTCACCTACTCACTCACCTACTCACTCACTCACCCACTCACTCACCTACTCACTCACCTACTCACTCACCTACTCACCTACTCACTCACCTACTCACTCACCTACTCACTCACCTACTCACTCACCTACTCACCTACTCACTCACCTACTCACTCACCTACTCACCTACTCACTCACCCACCTACTCACTCACCTACTCACCTACTCACCTACTCACTCACGTACTCACCTACTCACTCACTCACCTACTCACTCACCTACTCACTCATGTACTCACCTACTCACTCACTCACTCACCTACTCACTCACCTACTCACTCACCTACTCACTCACCTACTCACTCACTCACCTACTCACTCACCTACTCACCTACTCACTCACCTACTCACTCACCTACTCACTCACCTACTCACCTACCCACCTACTCACTCACCTACTCACTCACCTACTCACTCACCTACTCACTCACCTACTCACTCACTCACCTACTCACCTACCTACTCACCTACTCACTCACCTACTCACTCACCAACTCACTCACCAACTTACTCCAACTCACTCACCAACTCACTCACCAGCTCACCAACTCACTCACCAAATCACTCACCTACTCACTCACCTACTCACTCACCTACTCACTCACCCACTCACCTACTCACTCACCTACTCACTCACCTACTCACTCACCTACTCACTCACCTACTCACCTACCTACTCACCTACTCACCTACTCACTCACCTACTCACCACCTACTCACTCACCTACTCACTCACCTACTCACCTACTCACCTACTCACTCACCTACTCACTCACCTACTCACCTACTCACTCACCTACTCACTCACCTACTCACCTACCCACCTACTCACTCACCTACTCACTCACCTACTCACTCACTCACTCACCTACTCACTCACCTACTCACCTACCTACTCACTCACCTACTCACCTACTCACTCACCTACTCACTCACCTACTCACTCACTCACCTACTCACTCACCTACTCACCTACTCACTCACCTACTCACCTACTCACTCACCTACTCACCTACCTACTCACCTACTCACTCACCTACTCACCTACTCACTCACCTACTCACTCACCTACTCACTCACCTACTCACTCACTCACCTACTCACTCACCTACTCACTCACCTACTCACCCACCTACTCACCTACTCACCCACCTACTCACCTACTCACTCACCTACTCACTCACCTACTCACTCACTCACCTACTCACCCACCTACTCACCCACCTACTCACTCACCTACTCACTCACCTACTCACTCACCTACTCACTCACTCACTCACCTACTCACTCACCTACTCACCTACTCACTCACCTACTCACTCACCTACTCACCTACTCACTCACCTACTCACTTACCTACTCACCTACTCACTCACCTACTCACCTACTCACTCACCTACTCACTCACCTACTCACTCACCTACTCACCTACTCACTCACTCACTTACCTACTCACTCACTCACTCAGTCACTCACCTACCTACTCACCTACCTACTCACCTACTCACTCACCTACTCACTCACCTACTCACCTACTCAGTCACTCACTCACCTACTCAGTCACCTACTCACCTACTCAGTCACTCACTCACCTACTCACTCACCTACTCACTCACCTACTCACTCACCTACTCACCTACTCACCTACTCACTCACCTACTCACCTACTCACTCACCTACTCACTCACCTACTCACCTACTCACTCACCTACTCACTCACCTACTCACCTACTCACTCACTCACCTACTCACTCACTCACTCAGTCACTCACCTACCTACTCACCTACCTACTCACCTACTCACTCACCTACTCACTCACCTACTCACCTACTCAGTCACTCACTCACCTACTCAGTCACCTACTCACCTACTCAGTCACTCACTCACCTACTCACTCACCTACTCACTCACCTACTCACTCACCAACTCACCTGCTCACTCACCTACTCACCTACTCACTCACCTACTCACTCACCTACTCACTCACCTACTCACTCACTCCCTCACCCACCTACTCACTCACCTACTCACTCACCTACTCACTCACCTACTCACCTACTCACTCACCTACTCACTCACCTACTCACTCACCTACTCACCTACCCACTCACTCACCTACTCACCTACCCACTCACTCACCTACTCACTCACCTACTCACTGAGTGAGTAGGTGAGTGAGTAACTGAATAGGTGAGTGAGTGAGTGACTGAGTGAGTAGGTGAGTGAGTGGGTGAGTGAGTAGGTGAGTGAGTGAGCGATCGATTGAGTGAGCGAGCGAACGATCCGATAGGTGAGTGGCTGACTCACCACCCCTCCTCCTCACCACCACCCCTCACCCCAGGTACACTCACTCACCCACTCACTCACTCACTCACCTACTCACTCACCTACTCACCTACTCACTCACTCACCCACTCACTCACTCACTCACCTACTCACTCACCCACTCACTCACCCACTCACCCACTCACTCACTCACTCACCTACTCACTCACCCACTCACTCCCTCACCTACTCACTCACCTACTCACCTACCCACCTACTCACTCACCTACTCACCTACTCACTCACCTACTCACTCACTCACCTACTCACTCACCTACTCACTCACCTACTCACTCACCTACTCACCTACTCACTCACCTACCTACTCACCTACTCACTCACCTACTCACTCACCTACTCACCTACCTACTCACCTACTCACTCACCTACTCACTCACCTACTCACTCACCTACTCACCTACTCACTCACCTACTCACTCACCTACTCACCTACTCACTCACCTACTCACTCACCTACTCACTCACCTACTCACCTACTCACTCACCTACTCACTCACCTACTCACTCACCTACCCACCTACTCACTCACCTACTCACTCACCTACTCACTCACCTACCCACTCACCTACTCACTCACCTACTCACCTACTCACTCACCTACTCACTCACCTACTCACTCACCTACTCACTTACTCACTCACCTACTCACTCACCTACTCACTCACCTACTCACCTACTCACTCACTCACTCACCTACTCACTCACCTACTCACTCACCTACTCACCTACTCACTCACCTACTCACTCACCTACTCACTCACCTACTCACTCACTCACCTACCCACTCACCTACTCACCTACTCACCTACCCACTCAGCTACTCACTCACCTACTCACTCACTCACCTACTCACTCACTCACCTGCTCACTCACCTACTCACCTACCTACTCACCTACTCACTCACCTACTCACTCACCTACTCACCTACTCACTCACCTACTCACTCACCTACTCACTCACCTACTCACCTACTCACTCACCTACTCACTCACCTACCCACTCACCTACTCACTCACCTACTCACTCACCTACTCACCTACTCACTCACTGACTCACCTACTCACTCACCTACTCACTCACCTACTCACTCACCTACTCACCTACTCACTCTCCTACTCACTCACCTACTCACTCACCTACTCACTCACCTACTCACTCACTCACCTACCCCACTCACCTACTCACCTACTCACCTACCCACTCAGCTACTCACTCACCTACTCACTCACTCACCTACTCACTCACTCACCTGCTCACTCACCTACTCACCTACCTACTCACCTACTCACTCACCTACTCACTCACCTACTCACCTACTCACTCACCTACTCACTCACCTACTCACTCACCTACTCACTCACCCACTCACTCACCTACTCACTCACTCACCTACTCACGTACCTACTCACCTACTCATCTACTCACTCACCTACTCACTCACCTACTCACCTACTCACCTACTCACTCACCTACTCACCTACTCACTCACCTACTCACTCACCTACTCACTCACCTACTCACCTACTCACCTACTCACTCACCTACTCACCTACCCACCTACTCACTCACCTACTCACTCACCTACTCACTCACCTACTCACCTACCCACCTACTCACTCACCTACTCACTCACCTACTCACCTACCTACTCACCTACTCACTCACCTACTCACTCACCTACCTACTCACTCACCTACTCACCTACTCACTCACCTACTCACTCACCTACCTACTCACCTACTCATTCACCTACTCACTCACCTACTCACTCACCTACTCACCTACCCACCTACTCACTCACCTACTCACTCACCTACTCACCCACCTACTCACCTACTCACCTACTCACTCACCTACTCACTCACTCACCTACTCACTCACCTACTCACCTACTCACCTACTCACCCACTCACTCATCTACTCACTCACTCACTCACCTACTCACTCACCTACTCACCTACTCACTCACCTACTCACCTACCTACTCACTCATCTACTCACTCACCTACTCACTACTCACCTACTCACTCACCTACTCACCTACTCACTCACCTACTCACTCACCTACTCACTCACCTACTCACCTACTCACTCACCTACTCACCCACCTACTCACTCACCTACCTACTCACCTACCCACCTACTCACTCACCTACTCACTCACTCACTCACCTACTCACTCACCTACTCACCTACTCACTCACCTACTCACTCACCTACTCACCTACTCACTCACCTACTCACTCACCTACCTACTCACCTACTCACTCACCTACTCACTCACCTACTCACTCACCTACTCACCTACTCACTCACCTACTCACTCACCTACTCACTCACCTACTCACCTACTCACTCACCTACTCACTCACTCACTCACCTACTCACTCACCTACTCACTCACCTACTCACTCACCTACCTACTCACCTACTCACTCACCTACTCACTCACCTACTCACTCACCTACTCACCTACTCACTCACCTACTCACTCACTCACCTACTCACTCACCTACTCACTCACCTACTCACTCACCTACTCACTCACCTACTCACCTACTCACTCACCTACTCACTCACTCACCTACTCACTCACCTACTCACTCACCTACTCGCCTACTCACCCACCTACTCACTCACTCACTCACTCACTCACCTACTCACTTACCTACTCACTCACCCACTCACTCACCTACTCACTCACTCACCTACTCACCTACCTACTCACCTACTCACTCACCTACTCACTCACTCACCCACCTACTCACTCACCTACTCACCTACTCACTCACCTACTCACTCACTCACTCACCCACCTACTCACCCACCTACTCACCCACCTACTCACCTACTCACTCACCTACTCACTCACCTACTCACCTACTCACTCACCTACTCACTCACCTACTCACCCACCTACTCACCCACCTACTCACTCACCTACTCACCTACTCACTCACTCACCTACTCACTCACCTACTCACGTCACCTACTCACTCACCCACTCACTCACCTACTCACTCACCTACTCACTCACCTACGTCACCTACTCACCTACCCACTCACTCACCACTCACTCACTCACTCACCCACTCACTCACCTACTCACTCACCTACTCACTCACTCACCTACTCAACCTACTCACCTACTCACCTACTCACCCACTCACTCACCTACTCACTCACTCACTCACCTACTCACTCACCTACTCACCTACTCACCCACCTACTCACCCACCTACTCACCCACCTACTCACCCACTCACTCACCTACTCACGTCACTCACTCACCTACTCACCCACTCACTCACCTACTCACTCACTCACCTACTCACTCACCTACTCACTCACCTACTCACCTACTCACTCACCTACTCACTCACCTACTCACCTACTCACTCACCTACTCACTCACCTACTCACTCACCTACTCACCTACTCACTCACCTACTCACTCACCTACTCACCTACTCACTCACCTACTCACTCACCTACTCACTCACCTACTCACCTACTCACTCACCTACTCACTCACTCACCTACTCACTCACCTACTCACTCACCTACTCACTCACCTACTCACTCACCTACCTACTCACCTACTCACTCACCTACTCACTCACCTACTCACTCACCTACTCACCTACTCACTCACCTACACACTCACTCACCTACTCACTCACCTACTCACTCACCTACTCACTCACCTACTCGCCTACTCACCCACCTACTCACTCACTCACTCACCTACTCACTCACCTACTCACTCACCCACTCACTCACCTACTCACTCACTCACCTACTCACCTACCTACTCACCTACTCACTCACCTACTCACTCACTCACCCACCTACTCACCTACTCACCTACTCACTCACCTACTCACTCACTCACTCACCCACCTACTCACCCACCTACTCACCCACCTACTCACCTACTCACTCACCTACTCACTCACCTACTCACCTACTCACTCACCTACTCACTCACCTACTCACCCACCTACTCACCCACCTACTCACTCACCTACTCACCTACCCACTCACTCACCTACTCACTCACCTACTCACTCACCCACTCACTCACCTACTCACTCACCTACTCACTCACCTACTCACCTACTCACCTACCCACTCACTCACCACTCACTCACTCACCCACTCACTCACCTACTCACTCACCTACTCACTCACTCACTCACTCACCTACTCATTCACCTACTCACCTACTCACCTACTCACCCACTCACCTACTCAATCACTCACTACTCACCTACTCACTCACCTACTCACCTACTCACTCACCTACTCACCCACCTACTCACCCACCTACTCACCCACCTACTCACCCACTCACTCACCTACTCACTCAGTCACTCACCTACTCACCCCCTCACTCACCTACTCACTCACTCACCTACTCACTCACCTACTCACCTACTCACTCACTCACGCTACTCACCTACTCAGTCACTCACTCACCTACTCACTCACCTACTCACTCACCTACTCACCTACTCACTCACCTACTCACTCACCTACTCACCTACTCAGTCACTCACCTACTCACTCACCTACTCACTCACCTACTCGCCTACTCACCCACCTACTCACTCACTCACTCACCTACTCACTCACCTACTCACTCACCCACTCACTCACCTACTCACTCACTCACCTACTCACCTACCTACTCACCTACTCACTCACCTACTCACTCACTCACCCACCTACTCACCTACTCACCTACTCACTCACCTACTCACTCACTCACTCACCCACCTACTCACCCACCTACTCACCCACCTACTCACCTACTCACTCACCTACTCACTCACCTACTCACCTACTCACTCACCTACTCACTCACCTACTCACCCACCTACTCACCCACCTACTCACTCACCTACTCACCTACCCACTCACTCACCTACTCACTCACCTACTCACTCACCCACTCACTCACCTACTCACTCACCTACTCACTCACCTACTCACCTACTCACCTACCCACTCACTCACCACTCACTCACTCACCACTCACTCACCTACTCACTCACCTACTCACTCACTCACTCACCTACTCATTCACCTACTCACCTACTCACCTACTCACCCACTCACCTACTCAATCACTCACTCACCTACTCACTCACCTACTCACCTACTCACTCACCTACTCACCCACCTACTCACCCACCTACTCACCCACCTACTCACCCACTCACTCACCTACTCACTCAGTCACTCACCTACTCACCCCCTCACTCACCTACTCACTCACTCACCTACTCACTCACCTACTCACCTACTCACTCACTCACCTACTCACCTACTCAGTCACTCACTCACCTACTCACTCACCTACTCACTCACCTACTCACCTACTCACTCACCTACTCACTCACCTACTCACCTACTCAGTCACTCACCTACTCACTCACCTACTCACTCACCTACTCACCTACTCACTCACCTACCCACTCTCCTAACCTACTCACTCACCTACTCACTCACCTACTCACTCACCTACTCACTCACCTACTCACCTACTCACTCACCTACTCACCTACTCACTCACCTACTCACTCACCTACTCACCTACTCAGTCAACTCACTCACCTACTCACTCACCTACTCACTCACTACTCACTCACCTACTCACTCACCTACTCACTCACCTACTCACTCACCTACTCACCTACTCACTCACCCACTCACTCACCTACTCACCTACTCACTCACCTACTCACTCACCTACTCACCTACTCACTCACCTACTCACTCACCTACTCACCTACCCACCTACACACTCACCTACTCACTCACCTACTCACTCACCTACTCACCTACTCACTCACTCACTCACCTACTCACTCACTCACCCACTCACTCACCTACTCACTCACCTACTCACTCACCTAACCACTCACCTACTCACTCACCTACTCACTCACTCACCTACTCACCTACTCACTCACCTACTCACCTACTCACCTACTCACTCACTCACCTACTCACTCACCTACCCACTCACCTACTCACTCACCTACTCACTCACCTACTCACTCAATCACTCACTCACTCACCTACTCACTCACCTACTCACTCACCTACTCACCTACTCACTCACCTACTCACTCACCTACTCACTCACTCACCTACTCACCTACTCACTCACCTACTCACTCACCTACTCACTCACCTACTCACCTACTCACTCACCTACTCACCTACTCACTCACCTACTCACTCACTCACTCACCTACTCACCTACTCACTCACCTACTCACTCACCTACTCACTCACCTACCTACTCACCTACTCACTCACCTACTCACCTACTCACGTCACTCACTCACCTACTCACCTACTCACTCACCTACTCACTCACCTACTCACTCACCTACTCACCTACTCACTCACCTACCCCTACCACTCACCTACCACCACCTACCACCTACCTACCACTACCTATCACTCACCTACTCTCACTCACCTACCCACTCAGCTACTCTCACCTACCACCACTCTCACTCACCTACTCTCACTACCTACTCACTCACTCACCTACCCACTCACCTACTCACTCACCTACTCACTCACCTTCTCACTCACTCACCTACTCACTCACCTACCACTCACCTACTCACCTACTCACTCACCTACCACTCCTACCACTACCTACTCACCTACTCACTCACTCACCTACTCACTCACCTACTCATCACCTACTCACTCACCTACTCACTCACCTACTCACTCACCTACTCACCTACTCACCACTACTCACTCACCTACTCACTCACCTACTCACTCACCTACCTACCTACTCACTCACCTACTCACCTACCTACTCACTCACCTACTCACTCAACTACTCACTCACCTACTCACTCACCTACTCACCTACTCACTCACCTACTCACTCACCTACTCACTCACCTACTCACCCACTCACTCACCTACTCACCTACTCACCTACTCACTCACCTACTCACCTACTCACTCACCTACTCACTCTCTCACTCACCTACTCACTCACCTACTCACTCACCTACTCACTCACCTACTCACCTACCCACCTACTCACTCACCTACTCACCTACCTACTCACCTACCTACTCACTCACCTACTCACTCAACTACTCACTCACCTACTCACTCACCTCACCTACTCACTCACCTACTCACTCACTCAATCACTCACCTACTCACTCACCTACCTACTCACCTACTCACTCACCTACTCACCTACTCACTCACTCTACATCACTCACTCACCTACCTACCTACTCACTCACTCACCTACCCACTCACCTACTCACCTCACTCACTCACTCACCTACCCACTCACCTACTCACCTACTCACCACTCACTCACCTACTCACCTACTCACTCACCTACTCACTTTCTCACTCACCCTCACCTACTCACTCACCTACTCACTCACTCACCTACTCACCACTACTCACTCACTCACACCACCTACTCACTCACCTACTACACTCACCTCACTCACCTACCCACTCACCTACTCACTCACCTACTCACCTACCCACTCACCTACTCACTCACCTACTCACTCACCTACTCACTCACCTACCCACTCACCCACCCATTCACTCACCTACTCACTCACCTACTCACTCACCTACTCACCTACTCACTCACCTACTCACTCACCTACTCACCTACCCACTCACCTACTCACTCACCTACTCACCCACTCACTCACCTACTCACCTACCTACTCACCTACTCACCTACCCACTCACCTACTCACTCACCTACTCACTAACCTACTCACCTACTCACTCACTTACTCACCTACTCACCTACCCACTCACCTACTCACCTACTCACCCACGCACTCACCTACTCACCTACCTACTCACCTACCCACTCACCTACTCACTCACCCACTCACCTACTCACTCACCTACTCACCAACTCACTCACCTACTCACTCACCTACTCACTCACCTATTCACTCACCTACTCACTCACCTACTCACCTACTCACTCACCTACTCACTCATTTACCACTCACTCACTCACTCACCTACTCACCTACTCACCTACTCACTCACCCACTCACCTACTCACTCACCCACTCACCTACTCACTCACCTACTCACCTACTCACTCACCTACTCACCTACTCACTCACCTACTCACCCACTCACTCACCTACCCACTCACCTATTCACTCACCTACTCACTCACCTACTCACCTACTCACTCACCTACTCACTCATTTACCACTCACTCACTCACCTACTCACCTACTCACCTACTCACTCACCCACTCACCTACTCACTCACCCACTCACCTACTCACTCACCTACTCACCTACTCACTCACCTACTCACCTACTCACTCACCTACTCACCCACTCACTCACCTACTCACTCACCTACTCACCTACTCACTCACTCACTCACCCACTCACTCAGTCACCCACTCACTGAGTGAGTGGGTGACTGAGTAGGTGAGTGAGTGAGCGAGTGAGCGAGCGAACGATCCGATAGGTGAGTGGCTGACTCACCACCCCTGCTCACCACCACCCCTCACCCCAGGTACACTCACTCACCCACTCACTCACCCACCCACTCACCCACTCACTCACTCACTCACCCACTCACTCACTCACTCACCTACTCACTCACCCACCCACTCACCCACTCACTCACTCACTCACCCACTCACTCACTCACCCACTCACGCACTCACCCACTCACTCACTCACCCACTCACTCACTCACTCACCCACCCACTCACCCACTCACTCACTCACTCACCCACTCACTCACTCACCCACTCACGCACTCACCCACTCACTCACTCACCCACTCACTCACTCACTCACTCACCCACTCACTCACTCACTCACCCACTCACTCACTCACTCACCTACTCACTCACCTACTCATTCACCCACTCACTGAGTGAGTGGGTGAATGAGTAGGTGAGTGAGTGAGTGAGCGAGCGAGTGAGTGAGCGAGCGATCGATCCGATAGGTGAGTGGCTGACTCACCACCCCTGCTCACCACCCCTCCTCCTCACCACCACCCCTCACCCCAGGTACACTCACTCACCCACTCACTCACTCACTCACCCACTCACTCACTCACCCACTCACTCACTCACTCACCCACTCACTCACTCACCCACTCACTCACCCACTCACTCACTCACCCACTCACTCATCCACTCACTGAGTGAGCGGGTGAGTGAGTCGGTGACTGAGTAGGTGAGTGAGTGAGTGAGCGAGCGAACGATCCGATAGGTGAGTGGCTGACTCACCACTTCTGCTCACCACCACCCCTCACCACTCCCCCTCCTCACCCCAGGTACACTCACTCACCCACTCACTCACTCACCCACTCACCCACTCACTCACTCACTCACCCACTCACCCACTCACTCACTCACCTACTCACCTACTCACTCACTCACCCACTCACTCACTCACTCACCGACTCACCCACTCACTCACTCACTCACCCACTCACTCACCCACCCACCCACTCACTCACTCACTCACCTACTCACTCACTCACCCACTCACTCACCCACCCACCCACTCACTCACTCACCCACCCACCCACTCACTCACTCACTCACCTACTCACTCACTCACCTACTCACCTACTCACTCACCCACTCACTCAGTCACCCACTCACTGAGTGAGTGGGTGAATGAGTAGGTGAGTGAGTGAGCGAGCGAACGATCCGATAGGTGAGTGGCTGACTCACCACCCCTGCTCACCACCCCTCCTCCTCACCACCACCCCTCACCCCAGGTACACTCACTCACCCACTCACTCACTCACTCACCCACTCACTCACTCACTCACCCACTCACTCACCCACCCACTCACTCACTCACTCACCCACTCACTCACTCACCCACTCACCCACTCACCCACTCACTCACTCACCCACTCACTCACTCACTCACCCACTCACTCACTCACTCACCTACTCACTCACTCACTCACCTACTCACTCACTCACTCACCTGCTCACTCACTCACTCACTCACCCACTCACTCACTCACCTACTCACTCACTCACCCACTCACTCACCCACTCACCCACTCACTCACCCACTCACTCACTCATTCACCCACTCACTGAGTGAGTAGGTGAGTGAGTGAGTGAGCTAGCGAGTGAGTGAGCGAGCGATCGATCCGATAGGTGAGTGGCTGACTCACCACCCCTGCTCACCACCCCTCCTCCTCACCACCACCCCTCACCCCAGGTACACTCACTCACCCACTCACTCACCTACTCACCCACTCACTCACTCACTCACCCACTCACTCACTCACTCACCCACTCACTCACTCACCCACTCACTCACCCACTCACTGAGTGAGCGGGTGAGTGAGTGGGTGACTGAGTAGGTGAGTGAGTGAGCGAGCGAGTGAGCGAGCGAACGAACGATCCGATAGGTGAGTGGCTGACTCACCACCCCTGCTCACCACCCCTCTTCCTCACCACCACCCCTCACCCCAGGTACACTCACTCACCCACTCACTCACTCACCCACTCACCCACTCACTCACCCACCCACTCACTCACTCACTCACCTACTCACTCACTCACTCACCTACTCACCTACTCACTCACCTACTCACCTACTCACTCACCCACTCACCCACTCACTCACTCACTCACCCACTCACTCACTCACCCACTCACCCACTCACTCACCCACCCACTCACTCACTCACCTACTCACTCACTCACTCACCTACTCACCTACTCACTCACCTACTCACCTACTCACTCACCCACTCACCCACTCACTCACTCACTCACCCACTCACTCACTCACCCACTCACCCACTCACTCACCCACCCACCCACTCACTCACTCACTCACTCGCCTACTCACCTGCTCACTCACTCACTCACCCACCCACTCACTCACTCACTCACCTACTCACTCACCCACTCACTCACTCACCCACTCACTGAGTGAGTAGGTGAGTGAGCGAGTGAGCGAGCGAGTGAGTGAGCGAGCAAACGATCCGATAGGTGAGTGGCTGACTCACCACCCCTGCTCACCACCACCCCTCACCACTCCCCCTCCTCACCCCAGGTACACTCACTCACCCACTCACTCACTCACCCACTCACCCACTCACTCACTCACTCACTCACCCACTCACTCACTCACTCACCTACTCACTCACTCACTCACCTACTCACCTACTCACTCACCTACTCACCTACTCACTCACTCACCCACTCACCCACTCACTCACTCACTCACCCACTCACTCACTCACTCACCTACTCACTCACCCACTCACTCACTCACCCACTCACCCACTCACTCACTCACTCACCTACTCACTCACTCACTCACCTACTCACTCACCCACTCACCCACTCACCCACTCACTCACTCACTCACCCACTCACTCACTCACTCACCCACTCACTCACTCACTCACCTACTCACTGAGTGAGTGAGTGACTGAGTAGGTGAGTGAGTGAGTGAGCGAGCGAGTGAGTGAGCGAGCGAACGATCCGATAGGTGAGTGGCTGACTCACCACCCCTGCTCACCACCACCCCTCACCACTCCCCCTCCTCACCCCAGGTACATGGATTTCTACCCCTCTCCGTCTAACGTATCGTCTAGCGATTTCCTCACCGACAAAAGTGCCAACTACTTTGACTCCGAGCTGAGCCCACGGAGACTCCACGCACTGATTCCACTCGCCCGTCTCATCACGCTCCTTACACCACCAGGGCTACGGGCATACTCCTGGTACCAGGTACTCACTCACTCACTCAGTCAGGTACTCACTCAGTCACTCAGTCAGTCAGTCAGGTACTCAGCTAGCTAGCTACTCACTCAGTCACTCAGCTAGCTAGCTAGCTACTCACTCAGTCACTCACTCACTCACTCAGCTAGCTAGCTTCTCACTCAGTCACTCAGTCACTCACTCAGCTAGCTAGCTACTCACTCAGTCACTCAGTCACTCAGCTAGCTAGCTACTCACTCAGTCACTCACTCACTCAGCTAGCTAGCTACTCACTCAGTCACTCACTCACTCAGCTAGCTAGCTACTCACTCAGTCACTCACTCACTCAGCTAGCTAGCTACTCACTCAGTCACTCACTCACTCAGCTAGCTAGCTACTCACTCAGTCACTCACTCAGCTAGCTAGCTACTCACTCAGTCACTCAGTCACTCACTCAGTCACTCAGTCACTCACTCAGCTAGCTAGCTACTCACTCAGTCACTCAGTCACTCACTCAGTCACTCACTCACTCAGCTAGCTAGCTACTCACTCAGTCACTCACTCAGCTAGCTAGCTACTCACTGAGTCACTCACTCACTCACTCAGTCACTCAGTCACTCACTCAGTCACTCACTCACTCAGCTAGCTAGCTACTCACTCAGTCACTCAGTCACTCAGCTAGCTAGCTACTCACTCAGTCACTCACTCACTCAGCTAGCTAGCTACTCACTCAGTCACTCACTCACTCAGCTAGCTAGCTACTCACTCAGTCACTCACTCACTCAGCTAGCTAGCTACTCACTCAGTCACTCACTCACTCAGCTAGCTAGCTACTCACTCAGTCACTCACTCAGCTAGCTAGCTACTCACTCAGTCACTCAGTCACTCACTCAGTCACTCAGTCACTCACTCAGCTAGCTAGCTACTCACTCAGTCACTCAGTCACTCACTCAGTCACTCACTCACTCAGCTAGCTAGCTACTCACTCAGTCACTCACTCAGCTAGCTAGCTACTCACTGAGTCACTCACTCACTCACTCAGTCACTCAGTCACTCACTCAGTCACTCACTCACTCAGCTAGCTAGCTACTCACTCAGTCACTCACTCAGCTAGCTAGCTACTCACTCAGTCACTCACTCAGCTAGCTAGCTACTCACTGAGTCACTCAACTAGCTAGCTAGCTACTCACTCACTCACTCAGCTAGCTAGCTAGCTACTCACTCACTCACTCAGCTAGCTAGCTACTCACTCACTCACTCAGCTAGCTAGCTACTCACTCAGTCACTCACTCAGCTAGCTAGCTACTCACTCAGTCACTCACTCAGCTAGCTAGCTACTCACTGAGTCACTCACTCACTCACGGAGACTCCACGCACTGATTCCACTCGCCCGTCTCATCACGCTCCTTACCCCGCCGGGGCTACGGGCCTACTCCTGGTACCAGGTACTCACTCAGCTAGCTAGCTACTCACTCAGGTACTCACTCAGTCACTCAGTCAGTCAGTCAGGTACTCAGCTAGCTAGCTACTCACTCAGTCACTCAGCTAGCTAGCTACTCACTCAGTGACTCACTCAGTCACTCAGCTAGCTAGCTAGCTACTCACTCAGTCACTCACTCACTCAGCTAGCTAGCTACTCACTCAGTCACTCACCTAGCTAGCTACTCACTCAGTCACTCACTGAGTCACTCACTCAGTCACAGACTCCACTCACTGATTCCACTCGCCCGTCTCATCACGCTCCTTACACCACCAGGGCTACGGGCATACTCCTGGTACCAGGTACTCACTCAGTCAGGTACTCACTCACTCAGTC
The DNA here is from genome assembly GCF_048934315.1 of Petromyzon marinus. Taxonomy (NCBI): domain Eukaryota; kingdom Metazoa; phylum Chordata; class Hyperoartia; order Petromyzontiformes; family Petromyzontidae; genus Petromyzon; species Petromyzon marinus. Next base: position 65,129 of record NW_027423167.1, read on the forward strand.
ACTCACTCAGGTACTCACTCAGTCAGTCAGGTACTCAGCTAGCTAGCTACTCACTCAGTGACTCAGCTAGCTAGCTACTCACTCAGGTACTCACTCACTCAGTCACTCAGCTAGCTAGCTACTCACTCAGTCACTCACTCACTCAGTCACTCAGCTAGCTAGCTACTCACTCAGTGACTCACTCACTCAGCTAGCTAGCTACTCACTCAGTGACTCACTCACTCAGCTAGCTAGCTACTCACTCAGTCACTCAGCTAGCTAGCTACTCACTCAGTCACTCAGCTAGCTAGCTACTCACTCAGTCACTCAGCTAGCTAGCTACTCACTCAGTCACTCACTCACTCACAGACTCCACGCACTGATTCCACTCGCCCGTCTCATCACGCTCCTTACCCCGCCGGGGCTACGGGCATACTCCTGGTACCAGGTACTCACTCAGCCAGGTACTCACTCACTCAGTCACTCAGCCAGGTATTCACTCACTCAGTCAGGTACTCAGCTAGCTAGCTACTCACTCAGTGACTCACTCACTCAGCTAGCTAGCTACTCACTCAGTCACTCACTCACTCACTCAGCTAGCTACTCACTCAGTCACTCAGTCACTCACTCAGTCAGGTACTCACTCAGTCACTCAGTCAGTCAGTCAGGTACTCAGCTAGCTAGCTACTCACTCAGTCACTCAGCTAGCTAGCTAGCTACTCACTCAGTCACTCACTCACTCACTCAGCTAGCTAGCTACTCACTCAGTCACTCAGTCACTCACTCAGCTAGCTAGCTACTCACTCAGTCACTCACTCACTCAGCTAGCTAGCTACTCACTCAGTCACTCAGCTAGCTAGCTACTCACTCAGTCACTCAACTAGCTAGCTAGCTACTCACTCAGTCACTCAGTCACTCAGCTAGCTAGCTACTCACTCAGTCACTCACTCACTCAGCTAGCTAGCTACTCACTCAGTCACTCAGCTAGCTAGCTAGTCACTCAGTCACTCAGTCACTCAGCTAGCTAGCTACTCACTCAGTCACTCAGTCACTCACTCAGTCACCCACTCACTGCTTCCACTCGCCCGTCTCATCATGCTCCTTACACCGCCGGGGCTACTCCTGGTACCAGGTACTCACTCAGTCAGGTACTCACTCAGTCAGTCAGGTACTCAGCTAGCTAGCTACTCACTCAGTCACTCAGCTAGCTAGCTACTCACTCAGTCACTCAGCTAGCTAGCTACTCACTCAGTCACTCACTCACTCACTCAGTCACTCAGCTAGCTAGCTACTCACTCAGTCACTCACTCAGCTAGCTAGCTACTCACTCAGTCACTCACTCACTCAGCTAGCTAGCTACTCACTCAGTCACTCACTCACTCAGCTAGCTAGCTACTCACTCAGTCACAGACTCCACTCACTGATTCCACTCGCCCGTCTCATCACGCTCCTTACCCCGCCGGGGCTACGGGCCTACTCCTGGTACCAGGTACTCACTCACTCAGTCAGGTACTCACTCAGGTACTCACTCAGTCAGTCACTCAGTCAGGTACTCACTCAGCTAGCTAGCTACTCACTCAGTCACTCAGCTAGCTAGCTACTCACTCAGTCACTCACTCACTCAGCTAGCTAGCTACTCACTCAGTCACTCAGTCACTCACTCAGTCAGTCACTCAGCCAGGTACTCACTCACTCAGTCAGGTACTCAGCTAGCTAGCTACTCACTCAGTCACTCAGTCACTCAGTCAGTCACTCAGTCACGCACTCACTCACTCAGCTAGCTAGCTACTCACTCAGTCACTCAGTCAGTCAGGTACTCAGCTAGCTAGCTACTCACTCAGTCACTCAGCTAGCTAGCTAGCTACTCACTCAGTCACTCACTCACTCAGCTAGCTAGCTAGCTACTCACTCAGTGACTCAGTCAGTCACTCACTTAGTCACTCAGCTAGCTAGCTACTCACTCAGTCACTCAGTCACTCAGCTAGCTAGCTAGCTACTCACTCAGTCACTCAGCTAGCTAGCTACTCACTCAGTCACTCACTCACTCACTCAGTCAGTCAGTCAGGTACTCAGCTAGCTAGCTACTCACTCAGTCACTCAGCTAGCTAGCTAGCTACTCACTCAGTCACAGACTCCACTCACTGATTCCACTCGCCCGTCTCATCACGCTCCTTACCCCGCCGGGGCTACGGGCATACTCCTGGTACCAGGTACTCACTCAGTCAGGTACTCACTCAGGTACTCACTCACTCAGTCAGGTACTCACTCACTCACTCAGTCAGGTACTCAGCTAGCTAGCTACTCACTCAGTCAGGTACTCACTCACTCAGTCAGGTACTCACTCAGGTACTCACTCAGTCAGTCAGTCACTCAGCTAGCTAGCTACTCACTCAGTCACTCAGTCACTCAGCTAGCTAGCTACTCACTCAGTCACTCACTCACTCACTCAGTCATTCAGTCACTCAGCTAGCTAGCTACTCACTCACTCAGTCAATCACTCAGTCACTCACTCACTCACACACTCACTCACTCAGTCAGTCACTCACTCAGTCACTCAGTCACTCACTCAGTCACTCAGCTAGCTAGCTAGCTACTCACTCAGTCACTCAGCTAGCTAGCTACTCACTCAGTCACTCAGTCACTCACTCACTCACTCAGTCACTCACTCACTCAGTCACTCACTCAGTCACTCACTCACTCAGTCACTCACTCAGTCACTCACTCACTCAGTCACTCACTCAGTCACTCAGCTAGCTAGCTAGCTACTCACTCAGTCACTCAGCTAGCTAGCTACTCACTCACTCACTCAGTCAGGTACTCACTCAGTCACTCACTCACTCAGTCACTCCACTCACTCACTCAGTCACTCACTCACTCAGTCACTCACTCAGCTAGCTAGCTACTCACTCAGTCACTCACTCACTCAGTCACTCACTCAGTCACTCAGCTAGCTAGCTAGCTACTCACTCAGTCACTCACTCACTCACTCAGTCACTCACTCAGCTAGCTAGCTACTCACTCACTCACTCAGTCACTCACTCAGTCACTCAGCTAGCTAGCTACTCACTCAGTGACTCACTCACTCACTCAGTCACTCACTCACTCACTCAGTCACTCACTCAGTCACTCAGCTAGCTAGCTAGCTACTCACTCAGTCACTCAGCTAGCTAGCTACTCACTCAGTCACTCAGCTAGCTAGCTACTCACTCAGTCACTCAGTCACTCACTCAGCTAGCTAGCTACTCACTCAGTCACTCAGTCACTCACTCAGCTAGCTAGCTACTCACTCAGTCACACACTCAGTCAGTCAGGTACTCACTCAGGTACTCACTCACTCAGCTAGCTAGCTAGCTACTCACTCAGTCACACACTCAGTCAGTCAGGTGCTCACTCAGTCACTGACTCAAGTACTCACTCAGTCACTGACTCAGGTACTCACTCAGTCACTGACTCAGGTACTCACTCAGTCAGGTACTCACTCAGTCACTCAGTCACTCACTCACTCAGATACTTACTCACTCACTCAGATACTTACTCACTCACTCAGATACTTACTCACTCACTCAGTCAGGTACTCACTCAGCTAGCTAGCTAATCACTCAGTCACTCACTCACTTACTCACTCAGTCACTCAGCTAGCTAGATACTCACTCAGTCACTCACTCACTTACTCACTCAGTCACTCAGCTAGATAGATACTCACTCAGTCAGTCACTCACTCACTCACTCAGTCACTCAGCTAGCTAGCTAATCACTCAGTCACTCACTCAGTCACTCACTCACTCACTCAGTCACTCAGCTAGCTAGATACTCACTCAGTCACTCACTCACTTACTCACTCAGTCACTCAGCTAGCTAGATACTCACTCAGTCACTCACTCACTCACTCAGTCACTCAGCTAGCTAGATACTCACTCAGTCACTCACTCACTTACTCACTCAGTCACTCAGCTAGCTAGATACTCACTCAGTCAGTCACTCACTCACTCACTCAGTCACTCAGCTAGCTAGATACTCACTCAGTCACTCACTCAGTCACTCACTCACTCACTCAGTCACTCACTCAGCTAGCTAGCTACTCACTCAGTCACTCACTCACTCAGTCACTCACTCAGTCACTCAGCTAGCTAGCTAGCTACTCACTCAGTCACTCACTCACTCACTCAGTCACTCACTCAGCTAGCTAGCTACTCACTCACTCACTCAGTCACTCACTCAGTCACTCAGCTAGCTAGCTACTCACTCAGTGACTCACTCACTCACTCAGTCACTCACTCACTCACTCAGTCACTCACTCAGTCACTCAGCTAGCTAGCTAGCTACTCACTCAGTCACTCAGCTAGCTAGCTACTCACTCAGTCACTCAGCTAGCTAGCTACTCACTCAGTCACTCAGTCACTCACTCAGCTAGCTAGCTACTCACTCAGTCACTCAGTCACTCACTCAGCTAGCTAGCTACTCACTCAGTCACACACTCAGTCAGTCAGGTACTCACTCAGGTACTCACTCACTCAGCTAGCTAGCTAGCTACTCACTCAGTCACACACTCAGTCAGTCAGGTGCTCACTCAGTCACTGACTCAAGTACTCACTCAGTCACTGACTCAGGTACTCACTCAGTCACTGACTCAGGTACTCACTCAGTCAGGTACTCACTCAGTCACTCAGTCACTCACTCACTCAGATACTTACTCACTCACTCAGATACTTACTCACTCACTCAGATACTTACTCACTCACTCAGTCAGGTACTCACTCAGCTAGCTAGCTAATCACTCAGTCACTCACTCACTTACTCACTCAGTCACTCAGCTAGCTAGATACTCACTCAGTCACTCACTCACTTACTCACTCAGTCACTCAGCTAGATAGATACTCACTCAGTCAGTCACTCACTCACTCACTCAGTCACTCAGCTAGCTAGCTAATCACTCAGTCACTCACTCAGTCACTCACTCACTCACTCAGTCACTCAGCTAGCTAGATACTCACTCAGTCACTCACTCACTTACTCACTCAGTCACTCAGCTAGCTAGATACTCACTCAGTCACTCACTCACTCACTCAGTCACTCAGCTAGCTAGATACTCACTCAGTCACTCACTCACTTACTCACTCAGTCACTCAGCTAGCTAGATACTCACTCAGTCAGTCACTCACTCACTCACTCAGTCACTCAGCTAGCTAGATACTCACTCAGTCACTCACTCAGTCACTCACTCACTCACTCAGTCACTCAGCTAGCTAGATACTCACTCAGTCAGTCACTCACTTACTCACTCAGTCACTCAGCTAGATAGATACTCACTCAGTCACTCACTCACTTACTCACTCAGTCACTCAGCTAGCTAGATACTCACTCAGTCACTCAGCTAGCTAGCTAATCACTCAGTCACTCACTCAGTCACTCACTCACTCACTCACTCAGTCACTCAGCTAGCTAGATACTCACTCAGTCAGTCACTCACTTACTCACTCAGTCACTCAGCTAGCTAGCTACTCACTCAGTCACTCACTCACTCACTCAGTCACTCAGCTAGCTAGCTACTCACTCAGTCACTCACTCAGTCACTCAGTCACTCACTCACTTACTCACTCAGTCACTCAGCTAGCTAGATACTCACTCACTCACCCACCGACTCACCCACTCACCCACTCACTCACCCACTCACTCACTCACCCACCGACTCACCCACTCACCCACTCACTCACCCACTCACTCACCCACTCACTCACTCACTCACCCACCCACTCACACACTCACCCACCCACTCACCCACCCACCCACTCACTCACCCACTCACTCACCCACTCACTCACTCACTCACCCACCCACTCACACACTCACCCACCCACCCACCCACCCACCCACTCACCTCTCCCCCTCTCCCTCCCCACAGCATCAGAAGGCTCATAACGACCCAGCCGCTTTGAACCACTCCTTCTACGAGATCATCACAGCCACATCACCACCACCACCACCATCACCACCACCACCACCATCACCACCACCACCACCACCAGCTGAGGTGGTGGTGTTGCGTAATCGCTGTTTGTATCCGGGGCTCTATGCTCGGCACTTGGAAGCCTGGCTGAAGTACTTCCCTGCGGGCCAGGTGAGGAGCAAACTCACCAACTTACTACTCACCAACTCACTACTCACCAACTCACTACTCACCAACTTACTCACCAACTCACTCACCAACTCACTACTCACCAACTCACTACTCACCAACTCACTCACCAACTCACTCACTCACTCACCAACTCACTCACCAACTTACTACTCACCAACTCACTCACCAACTCACCAACTCACTCACCAACTCACTCACCAACTTACTACTCACCAACTCACTCACCAACTCACTCACTCACTCACCCACTCACCAACTCACTCACCAACTCACCCACTCACTCACCCACTCACTCACTCACTCACCAACTCACCAACTCACTCACCAACTCACTCACCAACTCACTCACCAACTCACTCACCAACTCACTCACTCAACCACTCACCAGCTCACTCACCAACTCACTCACCAACTCACCAACTCACTCACCAACTCACCAACTCACTCACCAACTTACTCACCCACCCACTCACTCACGAGCTCACTCACCAACTCACTCACCAACTCACCAACTCACTCACCCACTCACTCACCAGCTTACTCACTCACCCACCCACTCACTCACCAACTCACTCACCAACACACTCACCCACTCACTCACCAGCTTACTCACCAACTCACTCACCAACTCACCCACTCACTCACCAGCTCACTCACCAACTCACTCACCAACTCACCAACTCACTCACCAACTTACTACTCACCAACTCACTCACCAACTCACTCACCAACTTACTACTCACCAACTCACTCACCAGCTCACTCACCCACTCACTCACTCACTCACCCACTCACTCTCTCTCTCTCTCTCACCCACTCACTCACCCACCCACTCACTCACCAACTCACTCACCAACTCACTCACCAGCTCACCAACTCACTCACCAGCTCACCAACTCACTCACCCACTCACTACTCACCAACTCACTCACCAACTCACTCACCAGCTCACTCACCAACTCACTCACCAACTCACTCACCAGCTCACTCACCAAGTCACTCACCAACTCACTCACCAAGTCACTCACCAACTCACCAACTCACTCACCAACTCACTCACCAACTCACTCACCAAGTCACTCACCAACTCACTCACCAGCTCACTTACCAACTCACTCACCAACTCACCAACTCACTCACCAACTTACTCACCAACTCACTCACCAACTCACCAACTCACTCACCAACTTACTACTCACCAACTCACTCACCAACTCACTCACCAACTCACTCACCAACTCACCAACTCACTCACCAACTTACTACTCACCAACTCACTCACCAGCTCACTCACCAACTTACTACTCACTCACTCACTCACCCACTCACTCTCTCTCTCTCTCACCCACTCACTCACCCACCCACTCACTCACCCACTCACTCACTCACTCACCAGCTCACTCACCAGCTCACTCACCAACTCACTCACCAGCTCACCAACTCACTCACCAACTCACTCACCAACTCACTCACCAACTCACTCACCAACTCACTCACCAGCTCACTCACCAACTCACTCACCAGCTCACTCACCAACTTACTACTCACCAACTTACTCACCAGCTCACTCACCAGCTCACCAACTCACTCACCCACTCACTACTCACCAACTCACTCACCAACTCACTCACCAGCTCACTCACCAACTCACTCACCCACTCACTCACCCACTCACTCACCAACTCACTCACCAGCTCACCAACTCACTCACCAACTTACTACTCACCAACTCACTCACCAGCTCACCAACTCACTCACCAACTCACTCACCAGCTCACCAACTCACTCACCAACTTACTACTCACCAACTCACTCACCAGCTCACCAACTCACTCACCAACTCACTCACCAGCTCACCAACTCACTCACCAACTCACTCACCAGCTCACCAACTCACTCACCAGCTCACCAACTCACTCACCCACTCACTACTCACCAACTCACTCACCAACTCACTCACCAGCTCACTCACCAACTCACTCACCCACTCACTCACCCACTCACTCACCAACTCACTCACCAGCTCACCAACTCACTCACCAACTCACTCACCAGCTCACCAACTCACTCACCAACTTACTACTCACCAACTCACTCACCAGCTCACCAACTCAATCACCAACTCACTCACCAACTCACTCACCAACTCACTCACTCAACCACTCACCAACTCACTCACCAACTCACTCACCAACTCACTCACCAACTCACTCACCAACTTACTACTCACCAACTCACTCACCAACTCACTCACCAACTCACTCACTCACCTACTCACTCACCAACTCACTCACCAGCTCACTCACCAGCTCACCAACTCACTCACCCACTCACCAACTCACTCACCAACTCACCAACTCACTCACCTACTCACTCACCAACTCACCAACTCACTCACCAACTCACTCACCAACTCACCAACTCACTCACCAACTCACTCACCAACTCACTCACCAACTCACTCACCAGCTCACTCACCAACTCACTCACCAACTCACTCACCAGCTCACCAACTTACTCACTCACCAACTCACTCACCAGCTCACCAACTCACTCACCAACTCACTCACCAACTCACCAACTTACTCACCAGCTCACTCACCAACTTACCACTCACCAACTCACTCACCAACTCATTCACCAACTCACTCACCAACTCACCAGCTCACTCACCAACTCACTCACCAACTCACTCACCAACTCACTCACCAACTCACTCACCAACTCACTCACCAACTCACCCACTCACTCACCAACTCACTCACCAACTCACCCACTCACTCACCAACTCACTCACCAACTCACCCACTCACTCACCAGCTCACTCACCAACTTACCACTCACCAACTCACTCACCAACTCACTCACCAACTCACCAACTCACTCACCAACTTACTACTCACCAACTTACTCACCAACTCACTCACCAACTCACTCACCAACTCACTCACCAGCTCACTCACCAACTCACTCACCAACTCACTCACCAACTCACCAACTCACTCACCAACTCACTCACCAGCTCACTCACCAACTCACTCACCAACTCACCCACTCACTCACCAACTCACTCACCAACTCACTCACCAGCTCACTCACCAACTTACTCACCCACTCACTCACCAACTCACTCACCAACTCACTCACCAGCTCACCAACTCACTCACCAGCTCACCAGCTCACTCACCAGCTTACCAACTCACTCACCAGCTTACCAACTCACTCACCAACTCACTCACCAGCTCACTCACCAACTCACTCACCAACTCACTCACCAGCTCACTCACTCACCAACTCACTCACCAACTTACTACTCACTCACCAACTCACTCACCAACTCACTAACCAGCTCACTCACCAACTCACTCACCAACTCACTCACCAGCTCACTCACTCACCAACTCACTCACCAACTCACCCACTCACTCACCAACTCACTCACCAACGCACTAACCAGCTCACCAACTCACTCACCAACTCACCCACTCACTCACCAACTCACTCACCAACTCACTAACCAGCTCACCAACTCACTCACCAACTTACTCACTCACCAACTCACTCACCAACTCACTCACTCACCAACTCACTCACCAACTTACTACTCACCAACTCACTCACCAACTCACTCACCCACTCACTCACCAACTCACTCACCAACTCACTCACCAACTCACTCACCAACTCACTCACCAACTCACTCACCAACTCACTCACCAACTCACTCACCAACTTACTACTCACCAACTCACTCACCAACTCACTCACCCACTCACTCACCAACTCACTCACCAACTCACTCACCAACTCACTCACCAACTCACTCACCAACTCACTCACCAACTCACTCACCAACTCACTCACCAACTCACTCACCAACTTACTACTCACCAACTCACTCACCAACTCACTCACCCACTCACTCACCAACTCACTCACCAACTCACTCACCAACTCACTCACCAACTCACTCACCAACTCACCAACTCACTCACCAACTCACTCACCCACTCACCCACTCACTCACCAACTCACCAGCTCACTCACCAGCTCACTCACCAACTTACCACTCACCAACTCACTCACCAACTCACCAACTTACTCACTCACCAACTCACTCACCAACTCACTCACCAGCTCACCAACTCACTCACCAACTCACTCACCAACTCACCAGCTCACTCACCAGCTCACTCACCAACTTACCACTCACCAACTCACTCACCAACTCACTCACCAACTCACTCACCCACTCACTCACCCACTCACTCACCCACTCACTCACCCACTCACCCACTCACTCACTGACCCACTCACTCACCCACTCACTCACCCACTCACTCACCCACTCACCCACCCACCCACTCACCCACTCACTCACTCACTCACCCACTCACTCACTCACCCACCCACCCACCCACTCACTCACTCACTCACCCACTCACCCACTCACTCACTCACCCACTCACCCACCCACCCACTCACTCACTCACTCACCCACTCACTCACTCACCCACCCACCCACCCACTCACTCACTCACCCACTCACCCACTCACTCACTCACCCACTCACTCACTCACCCACCCACCCACCCACTCACTCACCCACCCACCCACCCACTCACTCACCCACTCACCCACTCACTCACCCACTCACTCACTCACTCACCCACTCACTCACTCACCCACCCACCCACCCACTCACTCACTCACTCACCCACTCACCCACTCACTCACTCACCCACTCACCCACCCACCCACTCACTCACTCACTCACCCACTCACTCACTCACCCACCCACCCACCCACTCACTCACTCACCCACTCACCCACTCACTCACTCACCCACTCACTCACTCACCCACCCACCCACCCACTCACTCACCCACCCACCCACTCACTCACTCACCCACTCACCCACCCACTCACCCTCTCACTCACCCACTCACTCACTCACTCACCCACTCACCCACCCTCTCACCCACCTACTCACTCACCCACTCACTCACCCACTCACTCACCCACTCACTCACCCACTCACCCACCCACTCACTCACCCACTCACTCACCCACCCACCCACTCACCCACTCACTCACCCACTCACCCACCCACCCACTCACTCACCCACTCACCCACTCACTCACCCACTCACTCACTCACTCACCCACTCACTCACTCACTCACCCACCCACCCACCCACTCACTCACTCACTCACCCACTCACCCACTCACTCACTCACCCACTCACCCACCCACCCACCCACTCACTCACTCACTCACCCACTCACTCACTCACCCACCCACCCACCCACTCACTCACTCACCCACTCACCCACTCACTCACTCACCCACTCACTCACTCACCCACTCACCCACCCACCCACTCACTCACTCACTCACCCACTCACCCACTCACTCACTCACCCACTCACTCACTCACCCACCCACCCACCCACCCACCCACTCACTCACCCACCCACCCACTCACTCACTCACCCACTCACCCACTCACTCATCCACTCACTCACTCACTCACTCACTCACCCACTCACACACTCACTCACCCACCCACTCACTCACCCACTCACTCACTCACTCACCCACTCACTCACCCACTCACCCACTCACTCACTCACTCACCCACTCACCCACTCACTCACCCACCCACTCACCCACTCACTCACCCACTCACTCACTCACCCACTCACTCACTCACTCACTCACCCACTCACCCACTCACTCACCCACGCACCCACTCACTCACTCACCCACTCACCCACTCACTCACCCACCCACTCACCCACTCACTCATCCACTCACTCACTCACTCACCCACCCACCCACTCACTCACTCACTCACCCACTCACACACTCACTCACCCACCCACTCACTCACTCACCCACTCACTCACTCACTCACCCACTCACTCACCCACTCACCCACTCACTCACTCACTCACCCACTCACCCACTCACTCACCCACCCACTCACCCACTCACTCACCCACTCACCCACTCACTCACCCACGCACCCACTCACTCACTCACCCACTCACCCACTCACTCACCCACCCACTCACCCACTCACTCATCCACTCACTCACTCACCCACTCACCCACCCACTCACCCACTCACTCACCCACCCACTCACTCACCCACTCACTCACCCACTCACTCACCCACTCACTCACCCTCTCACTCACCCACTCACTCACTCACCCACTCACCCACTCACTCACTCACCCACTCACTCACCCACTCACTCACCCACTCACTCACCCTCTCACTCACCCACTCACTCACTCACCCACTCACCCACTCACTCACTCTGTGTCTCAGCTGTTGATCTTAGACGGGATGGAGCTGCGTCGAGATCCCGTCTCTCTGATGTCCACGCTGCAGAAGTTCCTCGGCTTAACTCCCATCCTGGATTACAGCACCTTACTCAAGTGAGCTACTCACTCACTCAGCTACTCACTCAGCTACTCACTCAGCTACTCACTCAGCTACTCACTCAGCTACTCACTCACTCAGCTACTCACTCAGCTACTCACTCACTCAGCTACTCACTCAGCTACTCACTCACTCACCCACTCACTCATCCACTCACTCACTCAGCCACTCCCTCAGCCACTCACTCACTCAGCTACTCACTCAGCTACTCACTCAGCTACTCACTCACTCATTTGGCTACTCACTCACTCAGCTACTCACTCAGCTACTCACTCAGCTACTCACTCAGCTACTCACTCAGCTACCCACTCACTCAGCTACTCACTCAGTCACTCACTCACTCAGCTACCCACTCAACTACTCACTTACCCACTCAACTACTCACTCAGCTACCCACTCACTCAGCTACTCACTCAGCCACTCACTCAGCCACTCACTCAGCTACCCACTCACTCAGCTACCCACTCACTCAGCTACTCACTCAGTCACTCAGCTACTCAATCACTCAGCTACTCACTCACTCAGCTACGCACTCAACTACTCACTCAGCTACTCACTCAGCTACTCACTCAGCTACTCACTCAGCTACCCACTCACTCAGCTACTCACTCAGCTACTCACTCAGCCACTCACTCAGCTACTCACTCAGCTACTCACTCAGCTACTCACTCAGCTACTCACTCAGTCACTCAGTCACTCACTCAGCTACTCACTCACTCAGCTACTCACTCACTCAGCTACTCACTCACTCACTCAGCTACTCACTCACTCAGCTACTCACTCAGCCACTCACTCAGCTACTCACTCACTCAGCTACTCACTCACTCAACCACTCACTCAGTCATTCACTCATTCATTCAGCTTCTCAATCACTCAGCTACTCACTCACTCAGCTACTCACTCAGCTAACCACTCACTCAGCTACCCACTCAGCCACTCACTCAGCTACTCACTCACTCAGCTACTCACTCAACTACTCATTCAGTCAGCTACTCACTCAGCTACTCACTCACTCAGCTACTCACTCAGTCATTCACTCATTCATTCAGCTACTCAATCACTCAGCTACTCACTCACTCAGCTACTCACTCACTCAGCTACTCACTCAGCTACCCACTCACTCAGCTACCCACTCAGCCACTTACTCAGCTACTCACTCACTCAGCTACTCACTCACTCAGCTACTCACTCAGCTACTCACTCAGCTACTCACTCAACCACTCACTCACTCAGCTACTCACTCAGCTACTCACTCACTCAGCTACTCACTCAGCTACTCACTCAGCTACTCACTCAGCTACTCACTCAGTCACTCAGTCACTCACTCAGCTACTCACTCAGTCACTCACTCAGCTACTCACTCAGCTACCCACTCACTCAGCTACTCACTCACTCAGCTACTCACTCAGCCACTCACTCAGCTACTCACTCACTCACTCAACCACTCACTCAGTCACTCACTCACTCAGCTACTCAATCACTCATTCAACTACTCAATCACTCAGCTACTCACTCACTCAGCTACTCACTCACTCAGCTACTCACTCACTCAGCCACTCACTCAGTCACTCACTCATTCAGCTACTCACTCAGCTACCCACTCAGCTACTCACTCAGCTACTCACTCACTCAGCTACTTACTCAGCTACTCACTCAGCTACTCACTCACTCAGCTACTCACTCACTCAGCTACCCACTCACTCAGCTACTCACTCAGCTACTCACTCAGCTACTCACTCAGCTACCCACTCACTCAGCTACCCACTCACTCAGCTACTCATTCACTCAGCTACTCACTCAGTCACTCAGTCACTCACTCAGCTACTCACTCATCTACTCACTCAGCTACTCACTCAGCTACTCACTCACTCAGCTACTCACTCAGCTACTCACTCAGCTACCCACTCACTCAGCTACTCACTCAGTCACTCAGTCACTCACTCAGCTACTCACTCAGCTACTCACTCAGCTACTCACTCACTCAGCTACTCACTCAGCTACTCACTCAGATACTCACTCAGCTACCCACTCACTCAGCTACTCACTCAGTCACTCAGTCTCTCACTCAGCTACTCACTCAGCTACTCACTCAGCTACCCACTCACTCAGCTACTCACTCAGCTACTCACTCAGCTACTAACTCAGCTACCCACTCAGCTACCCACTCAGCTACTCACTCACTCAACCACTCACTCAGTCACTCACTCATTCAGCTACTCAATCACTCAGCTACTCACTCACTCAGCTACTCACTCACTCAGCTACTCACTCATCTACCCACTCACTCAGCTACTCACTCAGCTACTCACTCACTCAACCACTCACTCAGTCACTCACTCACTCATTCAGCTACTCAATCACTCAGCTACTCACTCAGCTACTCACTCAGCTACTCACTCAGCTACTCACTCAGCTACTCACTCAGCTACTCACTCACTCAACTACTCACTCACTCAGCTACTCACTCACTCAACTACTCACTCAGCTACTCACTCACTCAGCCACTCATTCACTCAGCTACTCACTCAGCTACTCAATCAGTCAGCTACTCATTCACTCAGCTACTCACTCAGCTACTCACTCAGTCAGCTACTCACTCAGCCACTCACTCACTCAGCTATTCACTCACTCAGCTACTCACTCAGCTACTCACTCAGTCAGCTACTCACTCAACTACTCACTCACTCAGCTACTCACTCAGCTACTCACTCACTCAGCTACTCACTCAGCTACTCACTCACTCAGCTACTCACTCAGCTACTCACTCACTCAGCTACTCACTCAACTACTCACTCAGTCAGCTACTCAGCTACTCACTCACTCAGCTACTCACTCAACTACTCACTCACTCAGCTACTCACTCAACTACTCACTCACTCACTCAGCTACTCACTCACCTGCTCACTCAGCTACTCACTCACTCAGCTACTCACTCAGCTACTCACTCACTCAGCTACTCACTCAGCTACTCACTCACTCAGCTACTCACTCAACTACTCATTCAGTCAGCTACTCACTCAGCTACTCACTCACTCAGCTACTCACTCAGCTACTCACTCACTCAGCTACTCACTCAACTACTCATTCAGTCAGCTACTCACTCAGCTACTCACTCACTCAGCTACTCACTCAGTCATTCACTCATTCATTCAGCTACTCAATCACTCAGCTACTCACTCACTCAGCTACTCACTCACTCAGCTACTCACTCAGCTACCCACTCACTCAGCTACCCACTCAGCCACTCACTCAGCTACTCACTCACTCAGCTACTCACTCACTCAGCTACTCACTCAGCTACTCACTCAGCTACTCACTCAACCACTCACTCACTCAGCTACTCACTCAGCTACTCACTCACTCAGCTACTCACTCAGCTACTCACTCAGCTACTCACTCAGCTACTCACTCAGTCACTCAGTCACTCACTCAGCTACTCACTCAGTCACTCAGTCACTCACTCAGCTACTCACTCAGCTACCCACTCACTCAGCTACTCACTCACTCAGCTACTCACTCAGCCACTCACTCAGCTACTCACTCACTCACTCAACCACTCACTCAGTCACTCAGCTACTCAATCACTCATTCAACTACTCAATCACTCAGCTACTCACTCACTCAGCTACTCACCCACTCAGCTACTCACTCACTCAGCTACTCACTCACTCAGCCACTCACTCAGTCACTCACTCATTCAGCTACTCACTCACTCAGCTACCCACTCAGCTACTCACTCAGCTACTCACTCACTCAGCTACTTACTCAGCTACTCACTCAGCTACTCACTCACTCAGCTACTCACTCAGCTACTCACTCAGCTACCCACTCACTCAGCTACTCACTCAGCTACTCACTCAGCTACCCACTCACTCAGCTACCCACTCACTCAGCTACTCATTCACTCAGCTACTCACTCAGTCACTCACTCAGCTACTCACTCAGCTACTCACTCAGCTACTCACTCAGCTACTCACTCACTCAGCTACTCACTCAGCTACTCACTCAGCTACCCACTCACTCATCTACTCACTCAGTCACTCAGTCACTCACTCAGCTACTCACTCAGCTACTCACTCAGCTACCCACTCACTCAGCTACTCACTCAGCTACTCACTCAGATACTCACTCAGCTACCCACTCACTCAGCTACTCACTCAGTCACTCAGTCTCTCACTCAGCTACTCACTCAGCTACTCATTCAGCTACTCACTCAGCTACCCACTCACTCAGCTACTCACTCAGCTACTCACTCAGCTACTAACTCAGCTACCCACTCAGCTACCCACTCAGCTACTCACTCACTCAACCACTCACTCACTCAGCTACTCAATCACTCAGCTACTCACTCACTCAGCTACTCACTCACTCAGCTACTCACTCATCTACCCACTCACTCAGCTACTCACTCAGCTACTCACTCACTCAACCACTCACTCAACCACTCACTCAGTCACTCACTCACTCATTCAGCTACTCAATCACTCAGCTACTCACTCAGCTACTCACTCAGCTACTCACTCAGCTACTCACTCACTCAACTACTCACTCACTCAGCTACTTACTCACTCAACTACTCACTCAGCTACTCACTCACTCAGCCACTCACTCACTCAGCTACTCATTCAGCTACTCAATCAGTCAGCTACTCACTCACTCAGCTGCTCACTCAGCTACTCACTCAGTCAGCTACTCACTCAGCTACTCAATCAGTCAGCTACTCACTCAACTACTCACTCAGTCAGCTACTCACTCAGCTACTCACTCACTCAGCTACTCACTCAACTACTCACTCACTCAGCTACTCACTCAACTACTCACTCACTCACTCAGCTACTCACTCACTCAGCTGCTCACTCACTCACTCAGCTACTCACTCACTCAGCTACTCACTCAGCTACTCACTCACTCAGCTACTCACTCAGCTACTCACTCACTCAGCTACTCACTCAACTACTCATTCAGTCAGCTACTCACTCAGCTACTCACTCACTCAGCTACTCACTCAGCTACTCACTCACTCAGCTACTCACTCACTCAGCTACTCACTCAGCTACTCACTCACTCAGCTACTCACTCACTCAGCTACTCACTCACTCACTCAGCTACTCACTCACTCAGCTACTCACTCAGCTACTCACTCACTCAGCTACTCACTCACTCAGCTACTCACTCACTCAGCTACTCACTCACTCACTCAGCTACTCACTCACTCAGCTACTCACTCAGCTACTCACTCACTCAGCTACTCACTCAGCTACTCACTCACTCAGCTACTCACTCAACTACTCATTCAGTCAGCTACTCACTCAGCTACTCACTCACTCAGCTACTCACTCAGCTACTCACTCACTCAGCTACTCACTCACTCAGCTACTCACTCAGCTACTCACTCACTCAGCTACTCACTCACTCAGCTACTCACTCACTCACTCAGCTACTCACTCAGTCACTCAGCTACTCACTCACTCAGCTACTCACTCAGCTACTCACTCACTCAGCTACTCACTCACTCACTCAGCTACTCACTCACTCAGCTACTCACTCACTCACTCAGCTACTCACTCACTCAGCTACTCACTCAGCCACTCACTCAGCTACTCACTCACTCACTCAACCACTCACTCAGTCACTCAGCTACTCAATCACTCATTCAACTACTCAATCACTCAGCTACTCACTCACTCAGCTACTCACCCACTCAGCTACTCACTCACTCAGCTACTCACTCACTCAGCCACTCACTCAGTCACTCACTCATTCAGCTACTCACTCACTCAGCTACCCACTCAGCTACTCACTCAGCTACTCACTCACTCAGCTACTTACTCAGCTACTCACTCAGCTACTCACTCACTCAGCTACTCACTCACTCAGCTACTCACTCAGCTACCCACTCACTCAGCTACTCACTCAGCTACTCACTCAGCTACCCACTCACTCAGCTACCCACTCACTCAGCTACTCATTCACTCAGCTACTCACTCAGTCACTCACTCAGCTACTCACTCAGCTACTCACTCAGCTACTCACTCAGCTACTCACTCACTCAGCTACTCACTCAGCTACTCACTCAGCTACCCACTCACTCAGCTACTCACTCAGTCACTCAGTCACTCACTCAGCTACTCACTCAGCTACTCACTCAGCTACCCACTCACTCAGCTACTCACTCAGCTACTCACTCAGATACTCACTCAGCTACCCACTCACTCAGCTACTCACTCAGTCACTCAGTCTCTCACTCAGCTACTCACTCAGCTACTCATTCAGCTACTCACTCAGCTACCCACTCACTCAGCTACTCACTCAGCTACTCACTCAGCTACTAACTCAGCTACCCACTCAGCTACCCACTCAGCTACTCACTCACTCAACCACTCACTCACTCAGCTACTCAATCACTCAGCTACTCACTCACTCAGCTACTCACTCACTCAGCTACTCACTCATCTACCCACTCACTCAGCTACTCACTCAGCTACTCACTCACTCAACCACTCACTCAGTCACTCACTCACTCATTCAGCTACTCAATCACTCAGCTACTCACTCAGCTACTCACTCAGCTACTCACTCAGCTACTCACTCACTCAGCTACTCACTCACTCAACTACTCACTCAGCTACTCACTCACTCAACCACTCACTCAGTCACTCACTCACTCATTCAGCTACTCAATCACTCAGCTACTCACTCAGCTACTCACTCACTCAACTACTCACTCAGCTACTCACTCACTCAGCTACTCACTCACTCAACTACTCACTCAGCTACTCACTCACTCAGCCACTCACTCACTCAGCTACTCATTCAGCTACTCAATCAGTCAGCTACTCACTCACTCAGCTGCTCACTCAGCTACTCACTCAGTCAGCTACTCACTCAGCTACTCAATCAGTCAGCTACTCACTCAACTACTCACTCAGTCAGCTACTCACTCAGCTACTCACTCACTCAGCTACTCACTCAACTACTCACTCACTCAGCTACTCACTCAACTACTCACTCACTCACTCAGCTACTCACTCACTCAGCTGCTCACTCACTCACTCAGCTACTCACTCACTCAGCTACTCACTCAGCTACTCACTCACTCAGCTACTCACTCAGCTACTCACTCACTCAGCTACTCACTCAACTACTCATTCAGTCAGCTACTCACTCAGCTACTCACTCACTCAGCTACTCACTCAGCTACTCACTCACTCAGCTACTCACTCACTCAGCTACTCACTCAGCTACTCACTCACTCAGCTACTCACTCACTCAGCTACTCACTCACTCACTCAGCTACTCACTCACTCAGCTACTCACTCAGCTACTCACTCACTCAGCTACTCACTCACTCAGCTACTCACTCACTCAGCTACTCACTCACTCACTCAGCTACTCACTCACTCAGCTACTCACTCAGCTACTCACTCACTCAGCTACTCACTCAGCTACTCACTCACTCAGCTACTCACTCACTCAACTACTCACTCACTCAGCTACTTACTCACTCAACTACTCACTCAGCTACTCACTCACTCAGCTACTCACTCAGCTACTCACTCACTCAGCTACTCACTCACTCAGCTACTCACTCAGCTACTCACTCACTCAGCTACTCACTCACTCAGCTACTCACTCACTCACTCAGCTACTCACTCAGTCACTCAGCTACTCACTCACTCAGCTACTCACTCAGCTACTCACTCACTCAGCTACTCACTCACTCACTCAGCTACTCACTCACTCAGCTACTCACTCACTCACTCAGCTACTCACTCACTCAGCTACTCACTCAGCCACTCACTCAGCTACTCACTCACTCACTCAACCACTCACTCAGTCACTCAGCTACTCAATCACTCATTCAACTACTCAATCACTCAGCTACTCACTCACTCAGCTACTCACCCACTCAGCTACTCACTCACTCAGCTACTCACTCACTCAGCCACTCACTCAGTCACTCACTCATTCAGCTACTCACTCACTCAGCTACCCACTCAGCTACTCACTCAGCTACTCACTCACTCAGCTACTTACTCAGCTACTCACTCAGCTACTCACTCACTCAGCTACTCACTCACTCAGCTACTCACTCAGCTACCCACTCACTCAGCTACTCACTCAGCTACTCACTCAGCTACCCACTCACTCAGCTACCCACTCACTCAGCTACTCATTCACTCAGCTACTCACTCAGTCACTCACTCAGCTACTCACTCAGCTACTCACTCAGCTACTCACTCAGCTACTCACTCACTCAGCTACTCACTCAGCTACTCACTCAGCTACCCACTCACTCAGCTACTCACTCAGTCACTCAGTCACTCACTCAGCTACTCACTCAGCTACTCACTCAGCTACCCACTCACTCAGCTACTCACTCAGCTACTCACTCAGATACTCACTCAGCTACCCACTCACTCAGCTACTCACTCAGTCACTCAGTCTCTCACTCAGCTACTCACTCAGCTACTCATTCAGCTACTCACTCAGCTACCCACTCACTCAGCTACTAACTCAGCTACCCACTCAGCTACCCACTCAGCTACTCACTCACTCAACCACTCACTCACTCAGCTACTCAATCACTCAGCTACTCACTCACTCAGCTACTCACTCACTCAGCTACTCACTCATCTACCCACTCACTCAGCTACTCACTCAGCTACTCACTCACTCAACCACTCACTCAGTCACTCACTCACTCATTCAGCTACTCAATCACTCAGCTACTCACTCAGCTACTCACTCAGCTACTCACTCAGCTACTCACTCACTCAGCTACTCACTCACTCAACTACTCACTCACTCAGCTACTTACTCACTCAACTACTCACTCAGCTACTCACTCACTCAGCCACTCACTCACTCAGCTACTCACTCAGCTACTCAATCAGTCAGCTACTCACTCACTCAGCTGCTCACTCAGCTACTCACTCAGTCAGCTACTCACTCAGCTACTCAATCAGTCAGCTACTCACTCAACTACTCACTCAGTCAGCTACTCACTCAGCTACTCACTCACTCAGCTACTCACTCAGCTACTCACTCAACTACTCACTCACTCAGCTACTCACTCACTCAGCTGCTCACTCACTCACTCAGCTACTCACTCACTCAGCTACTCACTCAGCTACTCACTCACTCAGCTACTCACTCAGCTACTCACTCACTCAGCTACTCACTCAACTACTCATTCAGTCAGCTACTCACTCAGCTACTCACTCACTCAGCTACTCACTCAGCTACTCACTCACTCAGCTACTCACTCACTCAGCTACTCACTCAGCTACTCACTCACTCAGCTACTCACTCACTCAGCTACTCACTCACTCACTCAGCTACTCACTCACTCAGCTACTCACTCAGCTACTCACTCACTCAGCTACTCACTCACTCAGCTACTCACTCACTCAGCTACTCACTCACTCACTCAGCTACTCACTCACTCAGCTACTCACTCAGCTACTCACTCACTCAGCTACTCACTCAGCTACTCACTCACTCAGCTACTCACTCACTCAACTACTCACTCACTCAGCTACTTACTCACTCAACTACTCACTCAGCTACTCACTCACTCAGCTACTCACTCAGCTACTCACTCACTCAGCTACTCACTCACTCAGCTACTCACTCAGCTACTCACTCACTCAGCTACTCACTCACTCAGCTACTCACTCACTCACTCAGCTACTCACTCAGTCACTCAGCTACTCACTCACTCAGCTACTCACTCAGCTACTCACTCACTCAGCTACTCACTCACTCACTCAGCTACTCACTCACTCAGCTACTCACTCACTCACTCAGCTACTCACTCACTCAGCTACTCCCTCAGCTACTCACTCAGCTACTCACTCACTCAGCTACTCACTCAGCTACTTACTCACTCAGCTACTCACTCACTCAGCTACTCACTCACTCAGCTACTCACTCACTCTGCTACTCACTCAGCTACTCACTCAACCACTCACTCAGTCACTCACTCATTCAGCTACTCAATCACTCAGCTACTCACTCACTCAGCTACTCACTCACTCAGCTACTCACTCAACCACTCACTCAGTCACTCACTCATTTTGCTACTCAATCACTCAACCACTCACTCAGTCACTCACCCACTCATTCAGCTACTCAATCACTCAGCTACTCACTCACTCAGCTACTCACTCAGCTACTCACTCAGCTACTCACTCAGCTACTCACTCAGCTACTCACTCACTCAGCTACTCACTCACTCAACTACTCACTCAGCTACTCACTCACTCAGCTACTCACTCACTCAACCACTCACTCAGCTACTCACTCACTCAACTACTCACTCAGCTACTCTCTCAGCCACTCACTCAGACGTCCTATTTGGACGTCGATGCGACGTTCGGGTGCGAAGTCGGTTTGGTCGTGTGGTGGTGCCGTTTGGACCTAGATACGACGTTCGGTCGCGATGTCGGTTTGGTCGTGCGGTGGTGCCGTTTGGACCTAGATACGACGTCGAGAAGGGCTTCCGGTTCGTCCTATTTGGACGTCGATACGACGTTCGGGTGTGAAGTCGGTTTGGTCGTGCGGTGGTGCCGTTTGGACCTAGATACGAAGTTGAAAAGGGCTTCTGGTTCGTCCTAATTGGACGTCGATGCGACGTTCGGTCTCAATGTCGGTTTGGTCGTGTGGAGGTGCCGTTTGGACGTGGATACGACGTTCGGTCTCAATGTCGGTTTGGTCGTGCGGTGGTGCCGTTTGGACCTAGATACGACGTTGAGAAGGGCTTCTGGTGCTTCCTATTTGGACGTCGATACGACGTTCGGTTGCGAAGTCGGTTTGGTCGTGCGGTGGTGCCGTTTGGACCTAGATACGACTTTCGGTCGCGATGTCAGTTTGGTCGTGCGGTGGTGCCGTTTGGACCTAGATACGACTTTCGGTCTCAATGTCGGTTTGGTCGTGCGGTGGTGCCGTTTGGACCTAGATACGACGTCGAGAAGGGCATCTGGTGCGTCCTATTTGGACGTCGGTGCGACGTTCGGTTGCGAAGTCGGTTTGGTCGTGCGGTGGTGCCGTTTGGACCTAGATACGACGTTGAGATGGGCTTCTGGTGCGTCCTATTTGGACGTTGATACAACGTTCGGTCTCAATGTCGGTTTGGTCGTGTGGTGGTGCCGTTTGGACCTAGATACCACGTTGAGAAGGGCTTCTGGTGCTTCCTATTTGGACGTCGATACGACGTTCGGTTGCGAAGTCGGTTTGGTCGTGCGGTGGTGCCGTTTGGACCTAGATACGACTTTCGGTCGCGATGTCAGTTTGGTCGTGCGGTGGTGCCGTTTGGACCTAGATACGACTTTCGGTCTCAATGTCGGTTTGGTCGTGCGGTGGTGCCGTTTGGACCTAGATACGACGTCGAGAAGGGCATCTGGTGCGTCCTATTTGGACGTCGGTGCGACGTTCGGTTGCGAAGTCGGTTTGGTCGTGCGGTGGTGCCGTTTGGACCTAGATACGACGTTGAGAAGGGCTTCTGGTGCGTCCTCCTGCCGGAGAGTGGACGATCTCGCTGCCTTGGCAAGAGCAAAGGACGCAGCTACCCAGACATGGAGCCTAGGGTGGGAACTCTCCCTTTTAACTCTCACTTTTAACTCTCTCTTTTAACTCTCACTTTTAACTCTCACTTTTAACTCTCACTTTTAACTCTCACTTTTAACTCTCTCTTTTAACTCTCACTTTTAACTCTCACTTTTAACTCTCCACTTTTAACTCTCACTTTTAACTCTCACTTTTAACTCTCTCTTTTAACTCTCACTTTTAACTCTCTCTTTTAACTCTCACTTTTAACTCTCACTTTTAACTCTCACTTTTAACTCTCACTTTTAACTCTCACTTTTAACTCTCACTTTTAACTCTCACTTTTAACTCTCACTTTTAACTCTCTCTTTTAACTCTCTCTTTTAACTCTCCCTTTTAACTCTCACTTTTAACTCTCACTTTTAACTCTCTCTTTTAACTCTCCCTTTTAACTCTCCACTTTTAACTCTCTCTTTTAACTCTCACTTTTAACTCTCACTTTTAACTCTCCACTTTTAACTCTCACTTTTAACTCTCACTTTTAACTTTCTCTTTTAACTCTCACTTTTAACTCTCACTTTTAACTCTCACTTTTAACTCTCACTTTTAACTCTCACTTTTAACTCTCTCTTTTAACTCTCTCTTTTAACTCTCCACTTTTAACTCTCACTTTTAACTCTCACTTTTAACTCTCACTTTTAACTCTCACTTTTAACTCTCACTTTTAACTCTCACTTTTAACTCTCACTTTTAACTCTCACTTTTAACTCTCACTTTTAACTCTCACTTTTAACTCTCTCTTTTAACTCTCACTTTTAACTCTCACTTTTAACTCTCACTTTTAACTCTCACTTTTAACTCTCACTTTTAACTCTCCCATTTAACTCTCACTTTTAACTCTCACTTTTAACTCTCTCCCTTTTAACTCTCACTTTTAACTCTCACTTTTAACTCTCACTTTTAACTCTCACTTTTAACTCTCACTTTTAACTCTCACTTTTAACTCTCACTTTTAACTCTCACTTTTAACTCTCTCTTTTAACTCTCACTTTTAACTCTCACTTTTAACTCTCACTTTTAACTCTCACTTTTAACTCTCACTTTTAACTCTCACTTTTAACTCTCACTTTTAACTCTCTCCCATTTAACTCTCACTTTTAACTCTCACTTTTAACTCTCACTTTTAACTCTCACTTTTAACTCTCACTTTTAACTCTCACTTTTAACTCTCACTTTTAACTCTCCACTTTTAACTCTCTCTTTTAACTCTCACTTTTAACTCTCACTTTTAACTCTCACTTTTAACTCTCTCTTTTAACTCTCACTTTTAACTCTCACTTTTAACTCTCACTTTTAACTCTCACTTTTAACTCTCACTTTTAACTCTCACTTTTAACTCTCTCTTTTAACTCTCACTTTTAACTCTCACTTTTAACTCTCACTTTTAACTCTCACTTTTAACTCTCACTTTTAACTCTCACTTTTAACTCTCACTTTTAACTCTCACTTTTAACTCTCTCCCTTTTAACTCTCACTTTTAACTCTCACTTTTAAATCTCACTTTTAACTCTCACTTTTAACTCTCACTTTTAACTCTCTCTTTTAACTCTCACTTTTAACTCTCACTTTTAACTCTCACTTTTAACTCTCACTTTTAACTCTCACTTTTAACTCTCACTTTTAACTCTCACTTTTAACTCTCACTTTTAACTCTCACTTTTAACTCTCTCTTTTAACTCTCACTTTTAACTCTCACTTTTAACTCTCACTTTTAACTCTCACTTTTAACTCTCACTTTTAACTCTCACTTTTAACTCTCACTTTTAACTCTCCCTTTTAACTCTCACTTTTAACTCTCACTTTTAACTCTCACTTTTAACTCTCACTTTTAACTCTCACTTTTAACTCTCACTTTTAACTCTCACTTTTAACTCTCACTTTTAACTCTCACTTTTAACTCTCACTTTTAACTCTCACTTTTAACTCTCACTTTTAACTCTCACTTTTAACTCTCACTTTTAACTCTCACTTTTAACTCTCACTTTTAACTCTCACTTTTAACTCTCACTTTTAACTCTCACTTTTAACTCTCACTTTTAACTCTCACTTTTAACTCTCACTTTTAACTCTCTCTTTTAACTCTCACTTTTAACTCTCTCTTTTAACTCTCACTTTTAACTCTCACTTTTAACTCTCACTTTTAAATCTCACTTTTAACTCTCACTTTTAACTCTCACTTTTAACTCTCACTTTTAACTCTCACTTTTAACTCTCACTTTTAACTCTCACTTTTAGCTCTCACTTTTAACTCTCACTTTTAACTCTCACTTTTAACTCTCCCTTTTAACTCTCCCTTTTAACTCTCTCTTTTAACTCTCACTTTTAACTCTCACTTTTAACTCTCACTTTTAACTCTCACTTTTAACTCTCACTTTTAACTCTCACTTTTAACTCTCTCTTTTAACTCTCACTTTTAACTCTCACTTTTAACTCTCTCTTTTAACTCTCCACTTTTAACTCTCACTTTTAACTCTCACTTTTAACTCTCTCTTTTAACTCTCCACTTTTAACTCTCTCTTTTAACTCTCACTTTTAACTCTCACTTTTAACTCTCACTTTTAACTCTCACTTTTAACTCTCACTTTTAACTCTCACTTTTAACTCTCACTTTTAACTCTCACTTTTAACTCTCACTTTTAACTCTCACTTTTAACTCTCACTTTTAACTCTCTCTTTTAACTCTCCCTTTTAACTCTCACTTTTAACTCTCTCTTTTAACTCTCACTTTTAACTCTCACTTTTAACTCTCACTTTTAACTCTCACTTTTAACTCTCTCACTTTTAACTCTCTCTTTTAACTCTCTCTTTTAACTCTCACTTTTAACTCTCACTTTTAACTCTCACTTTTAACTCTCACTTTTAACTCTCTCACTTTTAACTCTCACTTTTAACTCTCTCTTTTAACTCTCACTTTTAACTCTCTCTTTTAACTCTCACTTTTAACTCTCACTTTTAACTCTCACTTTTAACTCTCACTTTTAACTCTCACTTTTAACTCTCACTTTTAACTCTCACTTTTAACTCTCCACTTTTAACTCTCACTTTTAACTCTCACTTTTAACTCTCTTTTAACTCTCACTTTTAACTCTCACTTTTAACTCTCTCTTTTAACTCTCACTTTTAACTCTCACTTTTAACTCTCTCTTTTAACTCTCTCTTTTAACTCTCTCACTTTTAACTCTCACTTTTAACTCTCACTTTTAACTCTCTCTTTTAACTCTCACTTTTAACTCTCACTTTTAACTCTCACTTTTAACTCTCACTTTTAACTCTCACTTTTAACTCTCTCTTTTAACTCTCTCTTTTAACTCTCTCTTTTAACTCTCACTTTTAACTCTCACTTTTAACTCTCACTTTTAACTCTCTCTTTTAACTCTCCCTTTTAACTCTCACTTTTAACTCTCACTTTTAACTCTCACTTTTAACTCTCTCTTTTAACTCTCACTTTTAACTCTCACTTTTAACTCTCACTTTTAACTCTCTCTTTTAACTCTCACTTTTAACTCTCACTTTTAACTCTCACTTTTAACTCTCACTTTTAACTCTCACTTTTAACTCTCACTTTTAACTCGCACTTTTAACTCTCACTTTTAACTCTCCCTTTTAACTCTCACTTTTAACTCTCTCTTTTAACTCTCACTTTTAACTCTCACTTTTAACTCTCACTTTTAACTCTCACTTTTAACTCTCTCTTTTAACTCTCACTTTTAACTCTCACTTTTAACTCTCACTTTTAACTCTCACTTTTAACTCTCTCTTTTAACTCTCACTTTTAACTCTCTCTTTTAACTCTCACTTTTAACTCTCACTTTTAACTCTCTCTTTTAACTCTCACTTTTAACTCTCACTTTTAACTCTCACTTTTAACTCTCTCTTTTAACTCTCACTTTTAACTCTCTCTTTTAACTCTCTCTTTTAACTCTCACTTTTAACTCTCTCTTTTAACTCTCTCTTTTAACTCTCACTTTTAACTCTCACTTTTAACTCTCACTTTTAACTCTCACTTTTAACTCTCACTTTTAACTCTCACTTTTAACTCTCACTTTTAACTCTCACTTTTAACTCTCCACTTTTAACTCTCACTTTTAACTCTCACTTTTAACTCTCACTTTTAACTCTCACTTTTAACTCTCACTTTTAACTCTCCACTTTTAACTCTCTCTTTTAACTCTCACTTTTAACTCTCTCTTTTAACTCTCTCTTTTAACTCTCACTTTTAACTCTCACTTTTAACTCTCACTTTTAACTCTCACTTTTAACTCTCACTTTTAACTCTCACTTTTAACTCTCACTTTTAACTCTCACTTTTAACTCTCACTTTTAACTCTCACTTTTAACTCTCACTTTTAACTCTCACTTTTAACTCTCACTTTTAACTCTCTCTTTTAACTCTCACTTTTAACTCTCCACTTTTAACTCTCCACTTTTAACTCTCACTTTTAACTCTCACTTTTAACTCTCTCCCTTTTAACTCTCACTTTTAACTCTCACTTTTAACTCTCACTTTTAACTCTCACTTTTAACTCTCACTTTTAACTCTCACTTTTAACTCTCCACTTTTAACTCTCACTTTTAACTCTCACTTTTAACTCTCACTTTTAACTCTCACTTTTAACTCTCACTTTTAACTCTCACTTTTAACTCTCTCTTTTAACTCTCACTTTTAACTCTCACTTTTAACTCTCACTTTTAACTCTCCCTTTTAACTCTCTCTTTTAACTCTCTCTTTTAACTCTCACTTTTAACTCTCACTTTTAACTCTCACTTTTAACTCTCTCTTTTAACTCTCTCTTTTAACTCTCACTTTTAACTCTCACTTTTAACTCTCACTTTTAACTCTCTCTTTTAACTCTCACTTTTAACTCTCTCTTTTAACTCTCACTTTTAACTCTCACTTTTAACTCTCCCTTTTAACTCTCTCTTTTAACTCTCACTTTTAACTCTCACTTTTAACTCTCACTTTTAACTCTCTCTTTTAACTCTCACTTTTAACTCTCTCTTTTAACTCTCACTTTTAACTCTCACTTTTAACTCTCCCTTTTAACTCTCTCTTTTAACTCTGTCTCTCTGTCTCTGTGTGTGTGTCTGTGTCTGTGTGTGTGTCTGTGTGTGACTGTGTGTGTGTGTCTGTGTGTGTGTCTGTGTGTCTGTGTCTGTGTGTGTGTCACTGTGTGTGTGTCTGTGTGTGTCACTGTGTGTCACTGTGTGTGTGTGTCACTGTGTGTGTGTTTCTGTGTGTGTGTGTGTCTGTGTGTGTCACTGTGTGTCACTGTGTGTGTGTGTGACTGTGTGTGTGTCTGTGTGTGTGACTGTGTGTGTGTGTCTGTGTGTGTGACTGTATGTGTGTGTGTGTCTGTGTGTGTCTGTGACTGTGTGTGTGTGTGTGTCTGTGACTGTGTGTGTGACTGTGTGACTGTGTGTGTCTGTGACTGTGTGTGTCTGTGACTGTGTGTGTGACTGTGTGACTGTGTGTGTCACTGTGTGTGTCACTGTGTGTGTCACTGTGTGTCACTGTGTGTGTCACTGTGTGTGTGTGTATCTGTGTGTCACTGTGTGTGTGTGTCACTGTGTGTGTGTGTCACTGTGTGTGTGTGTGTGTCACTGTGTGTGTGTGTCACTGTGTGTGTGTGTCACTGTGTCTGTGTGTGTATCACTGTGTGTCACTGTGTGTGTCACTGTGTGTGTATCACTGTGTGTATCACTGTGTGTGTATCACTGTGTGTGTATCACTGTGTGTGTGTCACTGTGTGTGTATCACTGTGTGTGTGTATCACTGTGTGTGTGTATCACTGTGTGTGTATCACTGTGTGTGTATCACTGTGTGTGTATCACTGTGTGTATCACTGTGTGTGTGTCTCTGTGTGTGTGTATCACTGTGTGTGTATCACTGTGTGTATCACTGTGTGTGTATCTCTGTGTGTGTATCACTGTGTGTATCACTGTGTGTGTATCACTGTGTGTGTATCACTGTGTGTGTATCACTGTGTGTGTGTATCACTGTGTGTGTATCACTGTGTGTGTATCACTGTGTGTGTATCACTGTGTGTGTATCACTGTGTGTGTATCACTGTGTGTGTGTCACTGTGTGTATCACTGTGTGTGTCACTGTGTGTGTCACTGTGTGTGTGTCACTGTGTGTGTGTCACTGTGTGTGTGTCACTGTGTGTGTGTCACTGTGTGTGTATCTCTGTGTGTCACTGTATGTGTCACTGTGTGTGTCACTGTGTGTGTGTGTATCACTGTGTGTGTGTCACTGTGTGTGTCACTGTGTGTGTATCACTGTGTGTGTGTGTCAATGTGTGTGTATCACTGTGTGTGTGTCACTGTGTGTGTGTGTCAATGTGTGTGTATCACTGTGTGTGTATCACTGTGTGTATCACTGTGTGTGTGTATCACTGTCTGTGTGTATCACTGTGTGTGTATCACTATGTGTGTATCTCTGTGTGTGTATCACTGTGTGTGTATTTCTGTGTGTGTATCACTGTGTGTGTATCACTGTGTGTCACTGTGTGTGTATATCTCTGTGTGTCTGTGTGTATCTCTGTGTGTGTATCTCTGTGTGTATCTCTGTGTGTGTATCTCACTGTGTGTATCTCTGTGTGTATCACTGTGTGTGTGTATCTCTCTGTGTGTATCTCTGTGTGTGTATCACTGTATCTGTGTATCACTGTGTGTGTATCTCTGTGTGTCACTGTATGTGTCACTGTGTGTGTCACTGTGTGTGTGTGTATCACTGTGTGTGTGTCACTGTGTGTGTCACTGTGTGTGTGTCACTGTGTGTCTCTCTGTGTGTGTGTGTATCACTGTATCTGTGTATCACTGTGTGTCACTGTGTATCACTGTGTGTGTGTCACTGTGTGTGTCACTGTGTGTGTGTCACTGTGTGTCTCTCTGTGTGTGTGTGTATCACTGTATCTGTGTATCACTGTGTATCTCTCTGTGTGTGTGTCAACAGGCTCGTCGCTATCTGGAGCGTTACTATGCACAGTCCAACGCTCACCTCCTCACGCTCCTCACCAGCTTGGGGCAAAAGCCTCCTCACTGGCTCACCGAATCGCTCACCACTCACTCGTAACACTCACCACTCACTCACCACTCACTCACCACTCACTCGTAACACTCACTCACCACTCACTCACCACTCACTCACTCACCCACTCACTCACCCACCCACTCAGTCACTCACTCACCCACCCACTCACTCACCCACCCACTCACTCACCCACTCACTCACTCACTCACCCACCCACTCTCTCACCCACTTACTCACTCACCCACCCACTCACTCACCCACTCACTCACTCACCCACTCACTCACCCACCCACTCAGTCACTCACTCACCCACCCACTCACTCACCCACCCACTCACTCACCCACTCACTCACTCACCCACCCACTCTCTCACCCACTTACTCACTCACCCACCCACTCAGTCACTCACTCACCCACCCACTCACCCACCCACTCACCCACCCACTCACTCACCCACTCACTCACCCACTCACCCACCTACCCACCCACTCACTCACCACTCACTCACTCACCCACCCATCCACTCACCCACCCACCCACTCACTCACTCACCACCCACTCACCCACCCACCCACCTACCCACCTACCCACTCACCCACCTACCCACTCACCCACCCACCCACCCACTCACTCACCACTCACCACCCACTCACCCACCCACTCACTCACTTACCCACCCACTCACCCACTCACTCACCCACCCACCCACCCACTCACCCACTCACTCACTCACCCACCCACCCACTCACTTACCACCCACCCACTAATAATAATAATAACTACAGGTTCACAATGGTCGCGTCTCTCTGTGTAGACTAAGGCTGTCTAAACGTTCGCTGTTTTTTTGTAAATTATAGAATAAACTCGTTTTTGTACAAACCTTTGGAACTACACGGAGACGTCTCCATTTTTTTTGCACTTTAACCCCACCAACCCCCTATTCAACATGGCCACCCACCAACACCCTACCCAACATGGCCACCAACCCCCTATTCAACATGGCCACCCACCAACACCCTACCCAACATGGCCACCCACCACCTACCCAACATGGCCACCCACCCCCTACCCAACATGGCTACCCACCAACACCCTACACAACAAGGCCACCCACCACCTACCCAACATGGCCACCCACCCACCCCCTACCCAACATGGCCACCCACCCCCTACCCAACATAGCCACCCACCCCCTACCTAACATGGCCACCCACCACCTACCCAACATGGCCACCCACCAACACCCTACCCACCCCCAACCCAACATCGCCACCCTCCCACCCCCTACCCAACATAGCCACCTACCCCCTACCCAACATGGTCACCCACCCCCTACCCAACATGGCCAACCACCCCCTACCCAACATGGCCACCCACCAACCCTCCTACCCAACATGGCCACCCACCAACACCCTACCCACCCCCTTACCCAACATAGCCACCCACCCCTTACCCAACATGGCCACCCACCCCCTACCCAACATGGCCACCCACCCTCTACCCAACATGGCCACCCACCCTCTACCCAACATGGCCATCCACCCACCCCGTACCCAACATGGCCACCCACCCTCTATCCAACATGGCCATCCACTTACCCCCTACCCAACATGGCCATCCACCCACCCCCTACCCAACATGGCCACCCACCAACCCCCTACCCAACATGGCTTCCCACCAACCCCTACCCAACATGGCCACCCACCCACCCCCTACCCAACATGGCCACCCACCAACCCCCTACCCAACATGGCAATTCACCTACCCCCTACCCAACATGGCTTCCCACCAACCCCCTACCCAACATGGCAATTCACCTACCCCCTACCCAACATGGCCACCCACCCCCTACCCAACATGGCTACCCACCAACCCCTTACCGAACATGGCCACCAACCCCCTTACCCAACATGGCCACCCACCAACCCCCTTACCCAACATGGCCACCCACCCCCTACCCAACATGGCCACCCACCCACCCCCTACCCAACATGGCCACCCACCACCTACCCAACATGGCCACCCACCAACACCCTACCCAACATGGCCACCCACCCCCTACCCAATATGGCCACCCACCACCTACCCAACATGGCCAACCATCCCCTACCCAATATGGCCACCCACCCCCTACCCAACATGGCCACACACCCCTTACCCAACATGGCCACCCACCCACCCCCTACCCAACATGGCCACCCACCACCTACCCAACATGGCCACCCACCAACACCCTACCCAACATGGCCACCCACCAACACCCTACCCAACATGGCCACCATCCCTACCCAACATGGCCACCCATCCCCTACCCAACATGGCCACACACCCCATACCCAACATGGCCACCCACCCCCTACCCAACATGGCCACCCACCCCCTACCCAACATGGCCACCCACCCCTTACCCAACATGGCCACCCACCCCCTACTCAACATGGCCACCAACCCAGCCCCTACCCAACATGGCCACCCACCCCCTAACCAACATGGCCACCCACCACCTACCCAACATGGCCACCCACCAACACCCTACCCACCCCCAACCCAACATGGCCACCCACCCACCCCCTACCCAACATGGCCACCCACCCTCTACCCAACATGGCCACCCACCCTCTACCCAACATGGCCATCCACCCACCCCCTACCCAACATGGCCACCCACCAATCCCTTACCCAACATGGCCACCCACCCCCTACCCAACATGGCCACCCACCACCTACCCAACATGGCCACCCACCAACACCCTACCCAACATGGCCACCCACCAACACCCTACCCAACATGGACACCCATCCCTACCCAACATGGCCACCCATCCCCTACCCAACATGGCCACCCACCAACACCCTACCCAACATGGCCACACACCCCATACCCAACATGGCCACCCACCCCCTACCCAACATGGCCACCCACCCCCTACCCAACATGGCCACCCACCCCTTACCCAACATGGCCACCCACCCCCTACTCAACATGGCCACCAACCCAGCCCCTACCCAACATGGCCACCCACCCCCTAACCAACATGGCCACCCACCACCTACCCAACATGGCCACCCACCAACACCCTATCCACCCCCAACCCAACATGGCCACCCACCCACCCCCTACCCAACATGGCCACCCACCCTCTACCCAACATGGCCACCCACCCTCTACCCAACATGGCCATCCACCCACCCCCTACCCAACATGGCCACCCACCAATCCTTAACCCAACATGGCCACCCACCCCCTACCCAACATGGCCACCCACCACCTACCCAACATGGCCACCCACCAAAACCCTACCCACCCCCAACCCAACATGGCCACCCACCCACCCCCTACCCAACATGGCCACCCACCCTCTACCCAACATGGCCATCCAACCACCCTCTACCCAACATGGCCACCCACCAATCTCCTACCCAACATGGCTACCCACCAACCCCTTACCGAACATGGCCACCAACCCACCACCTACCCAACATGGCCACCCACAAACCCCCTTACCCAACATGGTCACCGACCAACACCCTATGCAACATGGCCACCCACCAACCCCCTACCCAACATGGGCACTTACCCAACATGGCCACCCACAAACCTCCTACCCAACATGGCCGCCCAGCTACCAACATGGCCGCTCACCTACCCAACATGGCCTCATAATTTCCAAACATTGCTGCCCCACTCTACCCAACATGGCCGTCGGCAATACTACACCCTTACCCAACATGGCCGCGCCCCTACCCACAATGGCCGCCGCAGTCAAATTCAATAGCAACTCTCAAATCTGATCTGACATCGCCACTCGTGACGTCATACCGTATGAAAATTTGTCAAGAGCTTCAGAGATCATCGGAATTCCTTCAGGGGGTAGATATTTTAAAAGTAAAGCCTAAAAATAAATAAGTGATCTTTCTAATAACGGATGGTTAAGATTTTAACGTCTTCCGGATTATTGGGAAAAAAATATATTGAGTGGATGAGTGGGTTGGATGAGTGAGGGGGTGAGTCAGGGGGTGAGTGGGTGGGTGAGTGAGTGGGTGAGTGAGTGAGTGGGTGAGTGAGTGAGAGTGGGTGAGTGGGTGGTTGAGTGAGTGGGTGGGTGAGTGGGTGAATGAGTGAGTAAGTGGGTAGGTGAGTGAGTGGGTGAGTGAGTGAGTGGGTGGGTGAGTGAGAGTGGGTGAGTGAGTGGGTGAGTGGGTGGGTGAGTGAGTGGGTGAATGAGTGAGTGGGTAGGTGAGTGAGTGGGTGAGCGAGTGGGTGGGTGAGTGAGTGGGTGAGTGGGTAGGTGGGTGAGTGAGTGGGTGGGTGAGTGGGTGGGTGGGTGAGTGATTGAGTGGGTGGTTGAGTGAATGGGTGGGTGAGTGGGTGGGTGAGTGAGTGAGTGGGTGAGTGAGTGGTTGAGTGATTGAGTGGGTGGGTGAGTGGTTGAGTGAGTGGGTGAATGAGTGAGTGAGTGGGTAGGTGAGTGAGTGGGTGAGTGAGTGGGTGAGCGAGTGGGTGAGTGAGTGGGTGGGTGAGTGAGTGGGTGGGTGAGTGAGTGTAGAGAATTGTGCCTGGCACAAGCGTCGTGGTGACGTCACCGCCACTTAGTGGCGAATGGCGGTTGTTGTTGTAGGGAATTCCAACAAGACCTACATCTCTGCTTTATTGACCTGGTCAAGGCCTATGATACCATCAGTAGGCCTGGGCTCTGGGTTGTTCTTCGTGCTTTTGGAGTCCCTGACCCTCTGCTCACGATCATTAAGGACCTTCATGATGGTGAGCGGGCCTGGGTAAAACTACGTGGCCGGGAGTCAGAGCCATTCCTTGTTCACCTTGGGGTGCGACAGGGATGTCCTCTGGCTCCCACATTATTTAACATCTATTTTGACCACGTAGTTCGTGAAGCCTTCAATAGCTGTGCCAGGGGAATCTCCATCTGGTACAGATACAATGGGAGGCTGATTGATGCCCGGGTGCGGTCAAGGGATGGCTCCCTATTGCTCAACCACGTTATGTATGCCGATGATTTTGTAATAGCTGCTCAGTCAGAGGAGGAGTTGGAGACGCTGCTGCTGAACCTGGAGCTTACCACCAAGAGGTGGGGCCTTACCATCAGCCCCACCAAAACTAAGCACCTGCCTGGGTATTTTGTACCATCGGACACTCCACCCCCACAACTCCCAATCGGTGATGGGGCAGTTGTGGAGAGAGTGGAGAGTTTCCCATACATGGGCAGTGTGCTCATGGCCGGCTCCAGTTTAACAGCAGAGGTCTCCTTCCGATTCAGTCGAGCGACAATATCTTTTCATCGGTTGTGTAACGCTGTGTGGAAGCTACCTGGTCTGTCGCTCCGCACGAAGCTTCAGGTCTTCTCGGCCACGGTCATTCCCTCCCTTCTCTACGCTTGCGAAACGTGGACCCCCCTAATGGAACATCTTCGCCGGTTAGAAACATTTAGGCTGGCCTGCCTACGATCCATCCTGGGTTTAACCAGGCTGGATTGTGTGAGGATCTCACAAATCCATGAAAGATCTGGGCAAGGTCCCATCGGTGAGCTCCTCCGGCAGGCAAGGCTGCGATGGCTGGGTCATGTAGCCCGCATGCCCAGCCACCGCATGCCGAAACAGCTTTTGTTCGGCCGGATCGAGGGGGCTAAACGGGCGCGGCATGGGCTAGAGAAGAGATGGAGTGACGTGGTACAGGAGGACGTGGAGCTGAGTGGACTTGCCGATGACTGGTACCAGCGGTGTCAAGATCGGCCTCTGTGGAGGAGGCTCGTGAAGGATGCTACTGGGCAGTTGGAGGCAGTCGCCCTCCAACAACAACGGAGGGCGGAGGAGCGACGCTCACAACAGCGAGCGGAGCGCCGGGTGGCTAAAGCACAGCAGGTTGGCACAGTAGGGGGCACAGGTGGTGCATCAGCCAGTCATCTCAGTCAGTCGACCCGTGGCACCTGCTGGGTCTGCCCCGTGACCTCCTGCCAGCGGGCGTTCGACACTTCACGTGGCCTCAGGGTGCACATAGCCTGGCACAAGCGTCGTGGTGACGTCACCGCCACTTAGTGGCGAATGGCGGTTGTTGTTGTGGGTGATTGAGTGGGTGAGTGACTGAGTGACTGAGTGACTGACTGAGTGACTGAGTGACTGACTGAGTGACTGAGTGACTGACTGACTGAGTGACTGAGTGACTGACTGAGTGACTGACTGACTGAGTGACTGAGTGACTGACTGACTGAGTGACTGAGTGACTGACTGAGTGACTGACTGACTGAGTGACTGAGTGACTGACTGAGTGACTGACTGAGTGACTGAGTGACTGACTGAGTGACTGAGTGACTGACTGAGTGACTGAGTGACTGACTGACTGAGTGACTGAGTGACTGACTGAGTGACTGAGTGACTGAGTAACTGACTGAGTAACTGACTGAGTGACTGACTGACTGAGTGACTGACTGAGTGACTGAGTGACTGACTGAGTGACTGAGAGACTGACTGACTGACTGAGTGACTGAGTGACTGACTGAGTGACTGACTTACTGAGTGACTGACTGACTGAGTGACTGACTGAGTGACTGACTGAGTGACTGAGAGACTGACTGACTGACTGAGTGACTGAGTGACTGACTGAGTGACTGAGTGACTGACTGAGTGACTGAGTGAGTGACTGACTGAGTGACTGAGTGAGTGACTGAGTGACTGACTGAGTGACTGAGTGACTGACTGAGTGACTGAGTGAGTGACTGACTGAGTGACTGAGTGAGTGACTGAGTGACTGAGCAACGTTGTTCTGTGGTTTCTGTTCAATCCTCGCTTACCCAACTTTCTCGGTGTGCCAATGACGAAATTCTAGAGACAAAGCTTCCCCAGGTAGCCTCTAGCGGGGGGCTGCAGGGGCAAGAGCCCAACTCACTCACTCACCCACTCACTCACTCACTCACCCACTCACTCACTCACCCACTCACTTACTCACTCACCCACTCACTCACTCACTCACCCACTCACTCACCCACTCACTCACTCACTCACCCACTCACTCACCCACTCACTCACTCACCCACTCACCCACTCACTCACTCACCCACTCACTCACCCACTCACTCACCCACTCACCCACTCACTCACCCACTCACTCACTCACCCACTCACCCACTCACTCACCCACTCACCCACTCACTCACCCACTCACTCACTCACCCACTCACTCACTCACTCAACCACTCACTCACCCACTCACCCACTCACTAACCCACTCACCCACTCACTCACTCACTCACCCACTCACTCACCCACTCACTCACTCACTCACCCACTCACTCACTCACCCACTCACTCACTCACCCACTCACTCACTCACCCACTCACTCACTCACCCTCTCACTCACCCACTCACTCAATCACTCACTCACTCACCCACCCACTCTCTCACTCACCCACTCACTCACTCACTCACCCACTCACCCACTCACTCACTCACCCACTCACCCACTCACTCACCCACTCACCCACTCACTCACCCACTCACTCACTCACCCACTCACACACTCACTCAACCACTCACTCACCCACTCACCCACTCACTAACCCACTCACCCACTCACTCACTCACTCACCCACCCACTCTCTCACTCACCCACTCACTCACTCACTCACCCACTCACTCACTCAACCACTCACTCACCCACTCACTCACTCACCCACTCACCCACTCACTCACACACTCACTCACCCAATCACCCACTCACTCACCCACTCACCCACTCACTCACCCACCCAATCACCCACTCACTCACTCACTCACCCACTCACTCACTCACCCACTCACCCACTCACTCACTCATCCACTCACTCACTCACTCACACACTCACTCACCCACTCACTCACCCACTCACCCACTCACCCACTAACCCACTCACTCACACACTCACTCACCCACTCACTCACTCACCCACTCACCCACTCACCCACTCACTCACTCACTCACCCACTCACTCACACACTCACTCACCCACTCACTCACTCACCCACTCACCCACTCACTCACACACTCACTCACTCACCCACTCACCCACTCACTCACCCTCTCACTCACCCACTCACTCAATCACTCACTCACTCACCCACCCACTCTCTCACTCACCCACTCACTCACTCACTCACCCACTCACTCACTCAACCACTCACTCACCCACTCACTCACTCACCCACTCACCCACTCACTCACACACTCACTCACCCAATCACCCACTCACTCACCCACTCACCCACTCACTCACCCACCCACCCACTCACCCACTCACTAACCCACTCACTCACTCACCCACCCACCCACTCACCCACCCACCCACCCACTCACTCACTCACCCACTCACTCACTCACTCACCCACTCACCTACTCACTCACTCACTTACTCACCCACTCACTCACCCACCCACTCAATCACCAACCCACTCACTCACCCACTCACTCACTCACCCACCCACCCACCTACTCACTCACCCACTCACTCACCCACTTACTCACTCACCCAGTCACTCACTCACCCACTCACTCACTCACCCACTCACCCACTCACTCACTCATCCACTCACTCACTCACTCACCCACTCACTCACCCACTCACCCACTCACTCACACACTCACTCACCCACTCACCCACTCACTCACCCACTCACCCACTCACTCACCCTCTCACTCACCCACTCACTCAATCACCCACCCACTCTCTCACTCACCCACTCACTCACTCACCCACTCACTCACTCAACCACTCACTCACCCACTCACTCACTCACTCACCCACTCACTCACCCACTCACCCACTCACTCACCCACTCACTCACTCACCCACTCACTCACTCACTCAACCACTCACTCACCCACTCACCCACTCACTAACCCACTCACCCACTCACTCACTCACCCACTCACTCACCCACCCACTCACTCACTCACCCACCCACTCACCCACTCGCTCACTCACCCACTCACTCACCCACTCACTCACTCACCCACTCACCCACTCACTCACTCACTCACCCACTCACTCACTCACCCACTCACTCACCCACCCACTCACTCACTCACCCACCCACTCACCCACTCGCTCACTCACCCACTCACTCACCCACTCACTCACTCACCCACTCACCCACTCACTCACTCACTCACCCACTCACTCACTCACTCACCCACTCACTCACTCACCCACTCACTCACTCACACACCCACTCACTCACTCACTCACCCACTCACTCACCCACTCACCCACTCACTCACCCACTCACTCACTCACCCACTCACTCACCCACTCACTCACTCACCCACTCACCCACTCACTCACTCACTCACCCATTCACTCACTCACTCACCCACTCACTCACCCACACACTCACTCACCCACTCACTCACTCACTCACCCACTCACTCACTCACTCACCCACTCACTCACCCACACACTCACTCACCTACTCACTCACTCACCCACTCACTCACTCACCCACTCACACACTCACCCACTCACTCACTCACCCACTCACTCACTCACCCATTCACTCACCCACTCACTCACTCACCTACTCTCTCACTCACCCACTCACTCACCCACTCACTCACTCACCCACCCACTCACTCACTGACCCACTCACTCACCCACTCACCCAGTTCCGCTAATCGACAGGAAGGTGATTTGTGGTTTTCAGGATCATATCGTAGTTTCCAGACGCTCGTGAAGAACTCAACTCACTCAGAGACTCACTCAGAGACTCACTCAGAGACTCACTCACTTAGAGACGCACTCAGAGACTCACTCACTCAGAGACTCACTCAGAGACTCACTCACTCAGAGACTCACTCAGAGACTCACTCACTCAGAGACGCACTCAGAGACTCACTCACTCAGAGACTCACTCAGAGACTCACTCACTCAGAGACTCACTCAGAGACTCACTCACTCAGAGACTCACTCAGAGACTCACTCAGAGACTCACTCAGTCAGAGACTCACTCAGAGACTCACTCACTCAGAGACTCACTCAGAGACTCACTCACTCAGAGACTCACTCAGAGACTCACTCACTCAGAGACGCACTCAGAGACTCACTCACTCAGAGACTCACTCAGAGACTCACTCACTCAGAGACTCACTCACTCAGAGACTCACTCAGAGACTCACTCAGAGACTCACTCAGTCAGAGACTCACTCAGAGACTCACTCACTCAGAGACTCACTCAGAGACTCACTTCTATATACTGCATCCACGAAGGTGAGTCTGTGTGTGAGTCTCTGTGGGTCTCTCTGTGAGTCTGTGGGTATTTCTGTGAGTCTCTGTCTGAGTCTCTGTGAGTCTGTGAGTCTCTGTGAGTCTGTGTGTAGCTCTGTGAGTCTCTGTGTGTTTCTGTGGGTGTCTGAGTGTCTCTGTGGGTCTCTGTGTGTTTCTGTGAGTCTCTGTGTGTCTCTGTGAGTCTCTGTGGGTCTCTGTGAGTTTCTGTGATTCTGTGTGGGTCTCTGTGAGTCTCTGTGGGTCTCTGTGGGTCTCTGTGAGTTTCTGTGAGTCTTTGTGTGTCTCTGTGTGTGTATGTGAGTCTCTGTGTGTTTCTGTCTGTCTCTGTGTGTCTTTGTGAGTCTGTGAGTCTCTGTGAGTCTCTGTGTGTCTCTGTGGGTCTCTGTGAGTCTCTGTGAGTCTGTGAGTCTCTGTGGGTCTCTGTGAGTCTCTGTGAGTATGTCGGGGTCTCTGTGAGGCTCTGTGAGTTTCTGTGGGTCTCTGTGAGTCTCTGTGGGTCTCTGTGAGTTTCTGTGATTCTGTGTGTGTCTCTGTGAGTCTCTGTGTGTCTTTGTGAGTCTCTATGGGTCTCTGTGAGTCTCTGTGGGTCTCTGAGAGTCTCTGTGAGTCTCTGTGAGTCTCTGTGTGTCTGTGTGGGTGTCTGTGAGTCTCTTTGGGTCTCTGTGAGTCTCTGTGGGTCTCTGTGAGTCTCTGTGGGTGGCTTTGAGCCTCTGTGGGTCTCTGTGAGTCTCTGTGAGTCTCTGTGTGTCTCTGTGAGTCTCTGTGTATCTGTGTGTGTCTCTGTGTGTCTCTGTGAGTCTCTGTGTGTCTCTGTGGGTCTCTGTGTGTCTCTGTGTGTCTCTCTGAGTCTCTGTGTGTCTCTCTAAGTCTCTGTGAGTTTCTGTGGGTCTCTGTGAGTCTCTGTGTGTCTCTGTGAGTCTCTGTGTGTCTCTGTGGGTCTCTGTGAGTCTCTGTCGGTCTCTGCGAGTTTCTTTGATTGTGTGTGGGTCTCTGTGAGTCTCTGTGGGTCTCTGTGAGTCTCTGTGGGTCTCTGTGAGTCTCTGTGGGTCTCTGTGTGTCTCTGTGGGTCTCTGTGTGTCTCTGTGGGTCTCTGTGTGTCTCTGTGGGTCTCTGTGAGTCTCTGTGAGTCTCTGTGTGTATCTGTGAGTCTCTGTGAGTCTCTGTGTATCTGTGTGTGTCTCTGTGTGTCTCTGTGAGTCTCTGTGTGTCTCTGTGTGTCTCTCTGAGTCTCTGTGTGTCTCTCTAAGTCTCTGTGAGTTTCTGTGGGTCTCTGTGAGTCTCTGTGTGTCTCTGTGAGTCTCTGTGTGTCTCTGTGAGTCTCTGTGTGTCTCTGTGAGTCTCTGTGTGTCTCTGTGAGTCTCTGTGGGTCTCTGTCAGTCTCTGTGAGTCTCTGTGTATCTCTGTGTGTCTCTGTATGTCTCTGTGTGTGTCTGTGAGTCTTTGTGTGTCTCTGTGAGTCTCTGTGAGTCTCTGTGGGTCTCTGTGTGTCTCTGTGAGTATGTGGGTGTCTGTGAGTTTCTGTGGGTCTGTGAGTCTCTGTGAGTCTCTGAGAGTCTCTGTGAGTCTCTG
Source organism: Petromyzon marinus (assembly GCF_048934315.1). Lineage (NCBI taxonomy): Eukaryota > Metazoa > Chordata > Hyperoartia > Petromyzontiformes > Petromyzontidae > Petromyzon > Petromyzon marinus. Next base: position 108,177 of record NW_027423167.1, read on the forward strand.
TGGGTCTCTGTCAGTCTCTGTGAGTCTCTGTGTATCTCTGTGTGTCTCTGTATGTCTCTGTGTGTGTCTGTGAGTCTTTGTGTGTCTCTGTGAGTCTCTGTGAGTCTCTGTGGGTCTCTGTGTGTCTCTGTGAGTATGTGGGTGTCTGTGAGTTTCTGTGGGTCTGTGAGTCTCTGTGAGTCTCTGAGAGTCTCTGTGAGTCTCTGTCGGTCTCTGCGAGTTTCTCTGATTATGTGTGAGTCTCTGTGGGTGTCTGTGAGTCTCTGTGTGTCTCTGTGTGTCTCTGTGGGTCTCTGTGTGTCTCTGTGGGTCTCTGTGAGTCTCTGTGGGTCTCTGTGAGTCTCTGTGTCTCTGTGTGTCTCTGTGGGTCTCTGTGTGTCTCTGTGTGTCTCTGTGGGTCTCTGTGAGTCTATGTGGGTCTCTGTGAGTCTCTGTGGGTCTCTGTGAGTTTATGTAAGTCTCTGTGAGTCTCTGTGTGTCTCTGTGAGTCTCTGTGTGTCTCTGTGAATCTGTGTGTCTCTGTAAGGCTCTGTGAGTTTCTGTGGGTGTCTGTGAGTCTCTGTGTGTCTCTGTGAGTCTCTGTGAGTCTCTGTGTGTCTCTGTGGGTCTCTGTGTGTCTCTGTGTGTCTCTGTGAGTCTCTGTGTGTCTCTGTGGGTCTCTGTGTGTCTCTGTGTGTCTCTGTGAGTCTCTGTGTGTCTCTGTAAGTCTCTGTGAGTTTCTGTGGATCTCTGTGAGTCTCTGTGGGTCTCTGTGAGTCTCTGTGTGCCTCTGTGAGTCTCTGTGAGTCTCTGTGTGTCTCTGTGAGTCTCTGTGAGTCTCTGTGTGTCTCTGTGAGTCTCTGTGTGTCTCTGTGGGTATCTGTGTGTCTCTGTGAGTCTCTGTGTGTCTCTGTAAGTCTCTGTGAGTTTCTGTGGGTCTCTGTGAGTCTCTGTGGGTCTCTGTGAGTCTCTGTGTGTCTCTGTGAGTCTCTGTGTGTCTCTGTGAGTCTCTGAGAGTCTCTGTGAGTCTCTGTGTGTCTCTGAGAGTCTCTGTGTGTCTCTGTGAGTCTCTGTGAGTCTCTCTGTGGCTGTGTGTGTCTCTGTGTGTCTCTGTGTGTGTCTGTGAGTCTCTGTGGGTCTGTGCGTCTCTGTGAGTCTCTGTGAGTCTCGGAGAGTCTCTGTGAGTGTCTGTGAGTCTGTGGGTCTCTGTGTGTCTCTGTGTGTCTCTGTGAGTCTCTGTGAGTCTCTGTGTGTCTCTTTGAGTCATTGTCGGTCTCTGCGAGTTTCTCTGATTGTGTGTGAGTCTCTGTGGGTCTCTGTGAGTCTCTGTGTGTCTCTGTGTGTCTCTGTGGGTCTCTGTGAGTCTCTGTGAGTCTCTGTGTGTCTCTATGGGTCTCTGTGTGTCTCTGTGGGTCTCTGTGAGTCTCTGTGGGTCTCTGTGAGTCTCTGTGTGTCTCTGTGAGTCTCTGTGGGTCTCTGTGAATCTCTGTGTGTCTCTGTGAGTCTCTGTGTGTCTCTGTGAGTCTCTGTGGGTCTCTGTCAGTCTCTGTGAGTCTCTGTGTATCTCTGTGTGTCTCTGTATGTCTCTGTGTGTGTCTGTGAGTCTCTGTGTGTCTCTGTGAGTCTCTGTGAGTCTCTGTGGGTCTCTGTGTGTCTCTGTGAGTATGTGGGTGTCTGTGAGTTTCTGTGGGTCTGTGAGTCTCTGTGAGTCTCTGAGAGTCTATGTGAGTCTCTGTCGGTCTCTGCGAGTTTCTCTGATTATGTGTGAGTCTCTGTGGGTCTCTGTGAGTCTCTGTGTGTCTCTGTGTGTCTCTGTGGGTCTCTGTGTGTCTCTGTGGGTCTCTGTGAGTCTCTGTGGGTCTCTGTGAGTCTCTGTGTCTCTGTGTGTCTCTGTGGGTCTTTGTGTGTCTCTGTGTGTCTCTGTGGGTCTCTGTGGGTCTCTGTGAGTCTCTGTGTCTCTGTGTGTCTCTGTGGGTCTTTGTGAGTCTCTGTGAGTCTCTGTGTGTCTCTGTGAGTCTCTGTGAGTCTCTGTGTGTCTCTGTGAGTCTCTGTGTGTCTCTGTGGGTATCTGTGTGTCTCTGTGAGTCTCTGTGTGTCTCTGTAAGTCTCTGTGAGTTTCTGTGGGTCTCTGTGAGTCTCTGTGGGTCTCTGTGAGTCTCTGTGTGTCTCTGTGAGTCTCTGTGTGTCTCTGTGAGTCTCTGAGAGTCTCTGTGAGTCTCTGTGTGTCTCTGAGAGTCTCTGTGTGTCTCTGTGAGTCTCTGTGAGTCTTTCTGTGGCTGTGTGTGTCTCTGTGTGTCTCTGTGTGTGTCTGTGAGTCTCTGTGGGTCTGTGCGTCTCTGTGAGTCTCTGTGAGTCTCGGAGAGTCTCTGTGAGTGTCTGTGAGTCTGTGGGTCTCTGTGTGTCTCTGTGTGTCTCTGTGAGTCTCTGTGAGTCTCTGTGTGTCTCTTTGAGTCATTGTCGGTCTCTGCGAGTTTCTCTGATTGTGTGTGAGTCTCTGTCGGTCTCTGTGAGTCTCTGTGTGTCTCTGTGTGTCTCTGTGGGTCTCTGTGAGTCTCTGTGAGTCTCTGTGTGTCTCTATGGGTCTCTGTGTGTCTCTGTGGGTCTCTGTGAGTCTCTGTGGGTCTCTGTGAGTCTCTGTGTGTCTCTGTGAGTCTCTGTGGGTCTCTGTGAATCTCTGTGTGTCTCTGTGAGTCTCTGTGTGTCTCTGTGAGTCTCTGTGGGTCTCTGTCAGTCTCTGTGAGTCTCTGTGTATCTCTGTGTGTCTCTGTATGTCTCTGTGTGTGTCTGTGAGTCTCTGTGTGTCTCTGTGAGTCTCTGTGAGTCTCTGTGGGTCTCTGTGTGTCTCTGTGAGTATGTGGGTGTCTGTGAGTTTCTGTGGGTCTGTGAGTCTCTGTGAGTCTCTGAGAGTCTATGTGAGTCTCTGTCGGTCTCTGCGAGTTTCTCTGATTATGTGTGAGTCTCTGTGGGTCTCTGTGAGTCTCTGTGTGTCTCTGTGTGTCTCTGTGGGTCTCTGTGTGTCTCTGTGGGTCTCTGTGAGTCTCTGTGGGTCTCTGTGAGTCTCTGTGTCTCTGTGTGTCTCTGTGGGTCTTTGTGTGTCTCTGTGTGTCTCTGTGGGTCTCTGTGAGTCTATGTGGGTCTCTGTGAGTCTCTGTGGGTCTCTGTGAGTTTATGTGAGTCTCTGTGAGTCTCTGTGTGTCTCTGTGAGTCTCTGTGTGTCTCTGTGAATCTGTGTGTCTCTGTAAGTCTCTGTGAGTTTCTGTGGGTCTCTGTGAGTCTCTGTGTGTCTCTGTGAGTCTCTGTGAGTCTCTGTGTGTCTCTGTAAGTCTCTGTGAGTCTCTGTGTGTCTCTGTGGGTCTCTGTGTGTCTCTGTGTGTCTCTGTGAGTCTCTGTGTGTCTCTGTGGGTCTCTGTGTGTCTCTGTGTGTCTCTGTGAGTCTCTGTGTGTCTCTGTAAGTCTCTGTGAGTTTCTGTGGATCTCTGTGAGTCTCTGTGGGTCTCTGTGAGTCTCTGTGTGTCTCTGTGAGTCTCTGTGAGTCTCTGTGTGTCTCTGTGAGTCTCTGTGAGTCTCTGTGTGTCTTTGTGAGTCTCTGTGTGTCTCTGTGGGTATCTGTGTGTCTCTGTGTGTCTCTGTGGGTCTCTGTGTGTCTCTGTAAGTCTCTGTGAGTTTCTGTGGGTCTCTGTGAGTCTCTGTGGGTCTCTGTGAGTCTCTGTGTGTCTCTGTGAGTCTCTGTGTGTCTCTGTGAGTCTCTGAGAGTCTCTGTGTGTCTCTGTGAGTCTCTGTGAGTCTCTCTGTGGCTGTGTGTGTCTCTGTGTGTCTCTGTGTGTGTCTGTGAGTCTCTGTGGGTCTGTGCGTCTCTGTGAGTCTCTCTGAGTCTCGGAGAGTCTCTGTGAGTGTCTGTGAGTCTGTGGGTCTCTGTGTGTCTCTGTGTGTCTCTGTGAGTCTCTGTGAGTCTCTGTGTGTCTCTTTGAGTCTCTGTCGGTTTCTGCGAGTTTCTCTGATTGTGTGTGAGTCTCTGTGGGTCTCTGTGAGTCTCTGTGTGTCTCTGTGTGTCTCTGTGGGTCTCTGTGAGTCTCTGTGAGTCTCTGTGTGTCGCTATGGGTCTCTGTGTGTCTCTGTGGGTCTCTGTGAGTCTCTGTGGGTCTCTGTGAGTCTCTGTGAATCTCTGTATGTGAGTCTCTGTGAGTCTCTGTCGGTCTCTGCGAGTTTCTTTGATTGTGTGTGGGTCTCTGTGAGTCTCTGTGGGTCTCTGTGAGTCTCTGTGTGTCTCTGTGGGTCTCTGTGTGTCTCTGTGGGTCTCTGTGAGACCCTGTGGGTGTCTGTGAGTCTCTGTGTGTCTCTGTGTGTCTCTGTGGGTCTCTGTGTGTCTCTGTGGGTCTCTGTGAGTCTCTGCGGGTTTCTGTGAGTCTCTGTGGGTCACTTTGAGTCTCTGTGTGCCTCTGTGTGTCTCTGTGAGTCTCTGTGTGTCTCTGTGTGTCTCTGTAAGTCTCTGTGGGTCTCTGTGGGTCTCTGAGGGTCTGTGTGTGTCTCTGTGTGTCTCTGTGGGTCTCTGTGCGAGTCTCTGTGAGTCTCTGTGAGTCTCTGTGAGTTTATGTGAGTCTCCGTGAGTCTCTGTGGGTCTCTGTGAGTCTCTGTGTGTCTCTGTGAGTCTCTGTGAGTCTCTGTGTGTCTCTTTGTGTCTCTGTGAGTCTCTGTGTGTCTCTGTGTGTCTCTGTGAGTCTCTGTGTGTCTCTGTAAGTCTCTGTGAGTTTCTGTGGGTCTCTGTGAGTCTCTGTGGGTCTCTGTGAGTCTCTGTGTGTCTCTGTTGGTCTCTGTGTGTCTCTGTGTGTCTCTGTGTGTGTCTGTGAGTCTCTGTGTGTCTCTGTGAGTCTCTGTGTGTCTCTGTGTATCTCTGTGTGTCTCTGTGTGTCTCTGTGTGTGTCTGTGAGTCTCTGTGTCTCTGTGAGTCTCTGTGAGTCTCTGTGGGTCTCTGTGTGTCTCTGTGAATATGTGGGTGTCTGTGAGTCTCTGTGGGTCTTTGTGAGTCTCTGTGAGTGTCTGTGAGTCTGTGGGTCTCTGTGTGTCTCTGTGTGTCTCTGTGAGTCTCTGTGAGTCTCTGTGTGTCTCTTTGAGTGTCTGTCGGTCTCTGCGAGTTTCTTTGATTGTGTGTGAGTCTCTGTGGGTCTCTGTGAGTCTCTGTGAGTCTCTGTGTGTCTCTATGGGTCTTTGTGTGTCTCTGTGGGTCTCTGTGAGTCTCTGTGGGTCTCTGTGGGTCTCTGTGTGTCTCTGTGAGTCTCTGTGGGTCTCTGTGAGTCTCTGTGAGTCTCTGTGGGTCTCTGTGAGTCTCTGTGAGTCTCTGTGAATCTCTGTATGTGAGTCTCTGTGAGTCTCTGTGTGTCTCTGTGAGTCTCTGTGGGTCTCTGTCAGTCTCTGTGAGTCTCTGTGTATCTCTGTGTGTCTCTGTATGTCTCTGTGTGTGTCTGTGAGTCTTTGTGTGTCTCTGTGAGTCTCTGTGAGTCTCTGTGGGTCTCTGTGTGTCTCTGTGAGTATGTGGGTGTCTGTGAGTTTCTGTGGGTCTGTGAGTCTCTGTGAGTCTCTGAGAGTCTCTGTGAGTCTCTGTCGGTCTCTGCGAGTTTCTCTGATTATGTGTGAGTCTCTGTGGGTGTCTGTGAGTCTCTGTGTGTCTCTGTGTGTCTCTGTGGGTCTCTGTGTGTCTCTGTGGGTCTCTGTGAGTCTCTGTGGGTCTCTGTGAGTCTCTGTGTCTCTGTGTGTCTCTGTGGGTCTCTGTGTGTCTCTGTGTGTCTCTGTGGGTCTCTGTGAGTCTATGTGGGTCTCTGTGAGTCTCTGTGGGTCTCTGTGAGTTTATGTAAGTCTCTGTGAGTCTCTGTGTGTCTCTGTGAGTCTCTGTGTGTCTCTGTGAATCTGTGTGTCTCTGTAAGTCTCTGTGAGTTTCTGTGGGTCTCTGTGAGTCTCTGTGTGTCTCTGTGAGTCTCTGTGAGTCTCTGTGTGTCTCTGTAAGTCTCTGTGAGTCTCTGTGTGTCTCTGTGGGTCTCTGTGTGTCTCTGTGTGTCTCTGTGAGTCTCTGTGTGTCTCTGTGGGTCTCTGTGTGTCTCTGTGTGTCTCTGTGAGTCTCTGTGTGTCTCTGTAAGTCTCTGTGAGTTTCTGTGGATCTCTGTGAGTCTCTGTGGGTCTCTGTGAGTCTCTGTGTGCCTCTGTGAGTCTGTGTGAGTCTCTGTGTGTCTCTGTGAGTCTCTGTGAGTCTCTGTGTGTCTCTGTGAGTCTCTGTGTGTCTCTGTGGGTATCTGTGTGTCTCTGTGAGTCTCTGTGTGTCTCTGTAAGTCTCTGTGAGTTTCTGTGGGTCTCTGTGAGTCTCTGTGGGTCTCTGTGAGTCTCTGTGTGTCTCTGTGAGTCTCTGTGTGTCTCTGTGAGTCTCTGAGAGTCTCTGTGTGTCTCTGTGAGTCTCTGTGAGTCTCTCTGTGGCTGTGTGTGTCTCTGTGTGTCTCTGTGTGTGTCTGTGAGTCTCTGTGGGTCTGTGCGTCTCTGTGAGTCTCTGTGAGTCTCGGAGAGTCTCTGTGAGTGTCTGTGAGTCTGTGGGTCTCTGTGTGTCTCTGTGTGTCTCTGTGAGTCTCTGTGAGTCTCTGTGTGTCTCTTTGAGTCTCTGTCGGTTTCTGCGAGTTTCTCTGATTGTGTGTGAGTCTCTGTGGGTCTCTGTGAGTCTCTGTGTGTCTCTGTGTGTCTCTGTGGGTCTCTGTGAGTCTCTGTGAGTCTCTGTGTGTCTCTATGGGTCTCTGTGTGTCTCTGTTGGTCTCTGTGAGTCTCTGTGGGTCTCTGTGAGTCTCTGTGAATCTCTGTATGTGAGTCTCTGTGAGTCTGGGTCGGTCTCTGCGAGTTTCTTTGATTGTGTGTGGGTCTCTGTGAGTCTCTGTGGGTCTCTGTGAGTCTCTGTGTGTCTCTGTGGGTCTCTGTGTGTCTCTGTGGGTCTCTGTGAGACCCTGTGGGTGTCTGTGAGTCTCTGTGTGTCTCTGTGAGTCTCTGTGAGTCTCTGTGTGTCTCTGTGAGTCTCTGTGAGTCTCTGTGGGTCTCTGTGTGTCTCTGTGAGTATGTGGGTGTCTGTGAGTTTCTGTGGGTCTGTGAGTCTCTGTGAGTCTCTGAGAGTCTCTGTGAGTCTCTGTCGGTCTCCGCGAGTTTCTCTGATTATGTGTGAGTCTCTGTGGGTGTCTGTGAGTCTCTGTGTGTCTCTGTGTGTCTCTGTGGGTCTCTGTGTGTCTCTGTGGGTCTCTGTGAGTCTCTGTGGGTCGCTGTGAGTCTCTGTGTCTCTGTGTGTCTCTGTGGGTCTCTGTGTGTCTCTGTGTGTCTCTGTGGGTCTCTGTGAGTCTATGTGGGTCTCTGTGAGTCTCTGTGGGTCTCTGTGAGTTTATGTAAGTCTCTGTGAGTCTCTGTGTGTCTCTGTGAGTCTCTGTGTGTCTCTGTGAATCTGTGTGTCTCTGTAAGTCTCTGTGAGTTTCTGTGGGTCTCTGTGAGTCTCTGTGTGTCTCTGTGAGTCTCTGTGAGTCTCTGTGTGTCTCTGTAAGTCTCTGTGAGTCTCTGTGTGTCTCTGTGGGTCTCTGTGTGTCTCTGTGTGTCTCTGTGAGTCTCTGTGTGTCTCTGTGGGTCTCTGTGTGTCTCTGTGTGTCTCTGTGAGTCTCTGTGTGTCTCTGTAAGTCTCTGTGAGTTTCTGTGGATCTCTGTGAGTCTCTGTGGGTCTCTGTGAGTCTCTGTGTGCCTCTGTGAGTCTCTGTGAGTCTCTGTGTGTCTCTGTGAGTCTCTGTGAGTCTCTGTGTGTCTCTGTGAGTCTCTGTGTGTCTCTGTGGGTATCTGTGTGTCTCTGTGAGTCTCTGTGTGTCTCTGTAAGTCTCTGTGAGTTTCTGTGGGTCTCTGTGAGTCTCTGTGGGTCTCTGTGAGTCTCTGTGTGTCTCTGTGAGTCTCTGTGTGTCTCTGTGAGTCTCTGAGAGTCTCTGTGTGTCTCTGTGAGTCTCTGTGAGTCTCTCTGTGGCTGTGTGTGTCTCTGTGTGTCTCTGTGTGTGTCTGTGAGTCTCTGTGGGTCTGTGCGTCTCTGTGAGTCTCTGTGAGTCTCGGAGAGTCTCTGTGAGTGTCTGTGAGTCTGTGGGTCTCTGTGTGTCTCTGTGTGTCTCTGTGAGTCTCTGTGAGTCTCTGTGTGTCTCTTTGAGTCATTGTCGGTCTCTGCGAGTTTCTCTGATTGTGTGTGAGTCTCTGTGGGTCTCTGTGAGTCTCTGTGTGTCTCTGTGTGTCTCTGTGGGTCTCTGTGAGTCTCTGTGATTCTCTGTGTGTCTCTATGGGTCTCTGTGTGTCTCTGTGGGTCTCTGTGAGACTCTGTGGGTCTCTGTGAGTCTCTGTGTGTCTCTGTGAGTCTCTGTGGGTCTCTGTGAGTCTCTGTGTGTCTCTGTGAGTCTCTGTGTGTCTCTGTGAGTCTCTGTGGGTCTCTGTCAGTCTCTGTGAGTCTCTGTGTATCTCTGTGTGTCTCTGTATGTCTCTGTGTGTGTCTGTGAGTCTCTGTGTGTCTCTGTGAGTCTCTGTGAGTCTCTGTGGGTCTCTGTGTGTCTTTGTGAGTATGTGGGTGTCTGTGAGTTTCTGTGGGTCTGTGAGGCTCTGTGAGTCTCTGAGAGTCTATGTGAGTCTCTGTCGGTCTCTGCGAGTTTCTCTGATTATGTGTGAGTCTCTGTGGGTCTCTGTGAGTCTCTGTGTGTCTCTGTGGGTCTCTGTGTGTCTCTGTGGGTCTCTGTGAGTCTCTGTGGGTCTCTGTGAGTCTCTGTGTCTCTGTGTGTCTCTGTGGGTCTTTGTGTGTCTCTGTGTGTCTCTGTGGGTCTCTGTGAGTCTATGTGGGTCTCTGTGAGTCTCTGCGGGTCTCTGTGAGTTTATGTGAGTCTCTGTGAGTCTCTGTGTGTCTCTGTGAGTCTCTGTGTGTCTCTGTGAATCTGTGTGTCTCTGTAAGTCTCTGTGAGTTTCTGTGGGTCTCTGTGAGTCTCTGTGTGTCTCTGTGAGTCTCTGTGAGTCTCTGTGTGTCTCTGTAAGTCTCTGTGAGTCTCTGTGTGTCTCTGTGGGTCTCTGTTTGTCTCCGTGTGTCTCTGTGTGTCTCTGTGAGTCTCTGTGTGTCTCTGTGGGTCTCTGTGTGTCTCTGTGTGTCTCTGTGAGTCTCTGTGTGTCTCTGTAAGTCTCTGTGAGTTTCTGTGGATCTCTGTGAGTCTCTGTGGGTCTCTGTGAGTCTCTGTGTGTCTCTGTGAGTCTCTGTGAGTCTCTGTGTGTCTCTGTGAGTCTCTGTGAGTCTCTGTGTGTCTTTGTGAGTCTCTGTGTGTCTCTGTGGGTATCTGTGTGTCTCTGTGTGTCTCTGTGAGTCTCTGTGTGTCTCTGTAAGCCTCTGTGAGTTTCTGTGGGTCTCTGTGAGTCTCTGTGGGTCTCTGTGAGTCTCTGTGTGTCTCTGTGAGTCTCTGTGTGTCTCTGTGAGTCTCTGAGAGTCTCTGTGTGTCTCTGTGACTCTCTGTGAGTCTCTCTGTGGCTGTGTGTGTCTCTGTGTGTCTCTGTGTGTGTCTGTGAGTCTCTGTGGGTCTGTGCGTCTCTGTGAGTCTCTGTGAGTCTCGGAGAGTCTCTGTGAGTGTCTGTGAGTCTGTGGGTCTCTGTGTGTCTCTGTGTGTCTCTGTGAGTCTCTGTGAGTCTCTGTGTGTCTCTTTGAGCCTCTGTCGGTTTCTGCGAGTTTCTCTGATTGTGTGTGAGTCTCTGTGGGTCTCTGTGAGTCTCTGTGTGTCTCTGTGTGTCTCTGTGGGTCTCTGTGAGTCTCTGTGAGTCTCTGTGTGTCTCTATGGGTCTCTGTGTGTCTCTGTGGGTCTCTGTGAGTCTCTGTGGGTCTCTGTGAGTCTCTGTGAATCTCTGTATGTGAGTCTCTGTGAGTCTCTGTCGGTCTCTGCGAGTTTCTTTGATTGTGTGTGGGTCTCTGTGAGTCTATGTGGGTCTCTGTGAGTCTCTGTGGGTCTCTGTGAGTTTATGTAAGTCTCTGTGTGTCTCTTTGAGTCATTGTCGGTCTCTGCGAGTTTCTCTGATTGTGTGTGAGTCTCTGTGGGTCTCTGTGAGTCTCTGTGTGTCTCTGTGTGTCTCTGTGGGTCTCTGTGAGTCTCTGTGAGTCTCTGTGTGTCTCTATGGGTCTCTGTGTGTCTCTGTGGGTCTCTGTGAGACTCTGTGGGTCTCTGTGAGTCTCTGTGTGTCTCTGTGAGTCTCTGTGGGTCTCTGTGAGTCTCTGTGTGTCTCTGTGAGTCTCTGTGTGTCTCTGTGAGTCTCTGTGGGTCTCTGTCAGTCTCTGTGAGTCTCTGTGTATCTCTGTGTGTCTCTGTATGTCTCTGTGTGTGTCTGTGAGTCTCTGTGTGTCTCTGTGAGTCTCTGTGAGTCTCTGTGGGTCTCTGTGTGTCTTTGTGAGTATGTGGGTGTCTGTGAGTTTCTGTGGGTCTGTGAGGCTCTGTGAGTCTCTGAGAGTCTATGTGAGTCTCTGTCGGTCTCTGCGAGTTTCTCTGATTATGTGTGAGTCTCTGTGGGTCTCTGTGAGTCTCTGTGTGTCTCTGTGGGTCTCTGTGTGTCTCTGTGGGTCTCTGTGAGTCTCTGTGGGTCTCTGTGAGTCTCTGTGTCTCTGTGTGTCTCTGTGGGTCTTTGTGTGTCTCTGTGTGTCTCTGTGGGTCTCTGTGAGTCTATGTGGGTCTCTGTGAGTCTCTGCGGGTCTCTGTGAGTTTATGTGAGTCTCTGTGAGTCTCTGTGTGTCTCTGTGAGTCTCTGTGTGTCTCTGTGAATCTGTGTGTCTCTGTAAGTCTCTGTGAGTTTCTGTGGGTCTCTGTGAGTCTCTGTGTGTCTCTGTGAGTCTCTGTGAGTCTCTGTGTGTCTCTGTAAGTCTCTGTGAGTCTCTGTGTGTCTCTGTGGGTCTCTGTTTGTCTCCGTGTGTCTCTGTGTGTCTCTGTGAGTCTCTGTGTGTCTCTGTGGGTCTCTGTGTGTCTCTGTGTGTCTCTGTGAGTCTCTGTGTGTCTCTGTAAGTCTCTGTGAGTTTCTGTGGATCTCTGTGAGTCTCTGTGGGTCTCTGTGAGTCTCTGTGTGTCTCTGTGAGTCTCTGTGAGTCTCTGTGTGTCTCTGTGAGTCTCTGTGAGTCTCTGTGTGTCTTTGTGAGTCTCTGTGTGTCTCTGTGGGTATCTGTGTGTCTCTGTGTGTCTCTGTGAGTCTCTGTGTGTCTCTGTAAGTCTCTGTGAGTTTCTGTGGGTCTCTGTGAGTCTCTGTGGGTCTCTGTGAGTCTCTGTGTGTCTCTGTGAGTCTCTGTGTGTCTCTGTGAGTCTCTGAGAGTCTCTGTGTGTCTCTGTGACTCTCTGTGAGTCTCTCTGTGGCTGTGTGTGTCTCTGTGTGTCTCTGTGTGTGTCTGTGAGTCTCTGTGGGTCTGTGCGTCTCTGTGAGTCTCTGTGAGTCTCGGAGAGTCTCTGTGAGTGTCTGTGAGTCTGTGGGTCTCTGTGTGTCTCTGTGTGTCTCTGTGAGTCTCTGTGAGTCTCTGTGTGTCTCTTTGAGCCTCTGTCGGTTTCTGCGAGTTTCTCTGATTGTGTGTGAGTCTCTGTGGGTCTCTGTGAGTCTCTGTGTGTCTCTGTGTGTCTCTGTGGGTCTCTGTGAGTCTCTGTGAGTCTCTGTGTGTCTCTATGGGTCTCTGTGTGTCTCTGTGGGTCTCTGTGAGTCTCTGTGGGTCTCTGTGAGTCTCTGTGAATCTCTGTATGTGAGTCTCTGTGAGTCTCTGTCGGTCTCTGCGAGTTTCTTTGATTGTGTGTGGGTCTCTGTGAGTCTATGTGGGTCTCTGTGAGTCTCTGTGGGTCTCTGTGAGTTTATGTAAGTCTCTGTGAGTCTCTGTGTGTCTCTGTGAGTCTCTGTGTGTCTCTGTGAATCTGTGTGTCTCTGTAAGTCTCTGTGAGTTTCTGTGGGTCTCTGTGAGTCTCTGTGTGTCTCTGTGAGTCTCTGTGAGTCTCTGTGTGTCTCTGTAAGTCTCTGTGAGTCTCTGTGTGTCTCTGTGGGTCTCTGTGTGTCTCTGTGTGTCTCTGTGAGTCTCTGTGTGTCTCTGTGGTTCTCTGTGTGTCTCTGTGTGTCTCTGTCAGTCTCTGTGTGTCTCTGTAAGTCTCTGTGAGTTTCTGTGGATCTCTGTGAGTCTCTGTGGGTCTCTGTGAGTCTCTGTGTGCCTCTGTGAGTCTCTGTGAGTCTCTGTGTGTCTCTGTGAGTCTCTGTGAGTCTCTGTGTGTCTCTGTGTGTCTCTGTGGGTATCTGTGTGTCTCTGTGAGTCTCTGTGTGTCTCTGTAAGTCTCTGTGAGTTTCTGTGGGTCTCTGTGAGTCTCTGTGGGTCTCTGTGAGTCTCTGTGTGTCTCTGTGAGTCTCTGTGTGTCTCTGTGAGTCTCTGAGAGTCTCTGTGTGTCTCTGTGAGTCTCTGTGAGTCTCTCTGTGGCTGTGTGTGTCTCTGTGTGTCTCTGTGTGTGTCTGTGAGTCTCTGTGGGTCTGTGCGTCTCTGTGAGTCTCTGTGAGTCTCGGAGAGTCTCTGTGAGTGTCTGTGAGTCTGTGGGTCTCTGTGTGTCTCTGTGTGTCTCTGTGAGTCTCTGTGAGTCTCTGTGTGTCTCTTTGAGTCATTGTCGGTCTCTGCGAGTTTCTCTGATTGTGTGTGAGTCTCTGTGGGTCTCTGTGAGTCTCTGTGTGTCTCTGTGTGTCTCTGTGGGTCTCTGTGAGTCTCTGTGAGTCTCTGTGTGTCTCTATGGGTCTCTGTGTGTCTCTGTGGGTCTCTGTGAGACTCTGTGGGTCTCTGTGAGTCTCTGTGTGTCTCTGTGAGTCTCTGTGGGTCTCTGTGAGTCTCTGTGTGTCTCTGTGAGTCTCTGTGTGTCTCTGTGAGTCTCTGTGGGTCTCTGTCAGTCTCTGTGAGTCTCTGTGTATCTCTGTATGTCTCTGTGTGTGTCTGTGAGTCTCTGTGTGTCTCTGTGAGTCTCTGAGAGTCTATGTGAGTCTCTGTCGGTCTCTGCGAGTTTCTCTGATTATGTGTGAGTCTCTGTGGGTCTCTGTGAGTCTCTGTGTGTCTCTGTGGGTCTCTGTGTGTCTCTGTGGGTCTCTGTGAGTCTCTGTGGGTCTCTGTGAGTCTCTGTGTCTCTGTGTGTCTCTGTGGGTCTTTGTGTGTCTCTGTGTGTCTCTGTGGGTCTCTGTGAGTCTATGTGGGTCTCTGTGAGTCTCTGCGGGTCTCTGTGAGTTTATGTGAGTCTCTGTGAGTCTCTGTGTGTCTCTGTGAGTCTCTGTGTGTCTCTGTGAATCTGTGTGTCTCTGTAAGTCTCTGTGAGTTTCTGTGGGTCTCTGTGAGTCTCTGTGTGTCTCTGTGAGTCTCTGTGAGTCTCTGTGTGTCTCTGTAAGTCTCTGTGAGTCTCTGTGTGTCTCTGTGGGTCTCTGTTTGTCTCTGTGTGTCTCTGTGTGTCTCTGTGAGTCTCTGTGTGTCTCTGTGGGTCTCTGTGTGTCTCTGTGTGTCTCTGTGAGTCTCTGTGTGTCTCTGTAAGTCTCTGTGAGTTTCTGTGGATCTCTGTGAGTCTCTGTGGGTCTCTGTGAGTCTCTGTGTGTCTCTGTGAGTCTCTGTGAGTCTCTGTGTGTCTCTGTGAGTCTCTGTGAGTCTCTGTGTGTCTTTGTGAGTCTCTGTGTGTCTCTGTGGGTATCTGTGTGTCTCTGTGTGTCTCTGTGAGTCTCTGTGTGTCTCTGTAAGTCTCTGTGAGTTTCTGTGGGTCTCTGTGAGTCTCTGTGGGTCTCTGTGAGTCTCTGTGTGTCTCTGTGAGTCTCTGTGTGTCTCTGTGAGTCTCTGAGAGTCTCTGTGTGTCTCTGTGACTCTCTGTGAGTCTCTCTGTGGCTGTGTGTGTCTCTGTGTGTCTCTGTGTGTGTCTGTGAGTCTCTGTGGGTCTGTGCGTCTCTGTGAGTCTCTGTGAGTCTCGGAGAGTCTCTGTGAGTGTCTGTGAGTCTGTGGGTCTCTGTGTGTCTCTGTGTGTCTCTGTGAGTCTCTGTGAGTCTCTGTGTGTCTCTTTGAGCCTCTGTCGGTTTCTGCGAGTTTCTCTGATTGTGTGTGAGTCTCTGTGGGTCTCTGTGAGTCTCTGTGTGTCTCTGTGTGTCTCTGTGGGTCTCTGTGAGTCTCTGTGAGTCTCTGTGTGTCTCTATGGGTCTCTGTGTGTCTCTGTGGGTCTCTGTGAGTCTCTGTGAGTCTCTGTGGATCTCTGTGAGTCTCTGTGGGTCTCTGTGAGTCTCTGTGTGTCTCTGTGAGTCTCTGTGAGTCTCTGCGTGTCTCTGTGAGTCTCTGTGAGTCTCTGTGTGTCTTTGTGAGTCTCTGTGTGTCTCTGTGGGTATCTGTGTGTCTCTGTGTGTCTCTGTGAGTCTCTGTGTGTCTCTGTAAGTCTCTGTGAGTTTCTGTGGGTCTCTGTGAGTCTCTGTGGGTCTCTGTGAGTCTCTGTGTGTCTCTGTGAGTCTCTGTGTGTCTCTGTGAGTCTCTGAGAGTCTCTGTGTGTCTCTGTGACTCTCTGTGAGTCTCTCTGTGGCTGTGTGTGTCTCTGTGTGTCTCTGTGTGTGTCTGTGAGTCTCTGTGGGTCTGTGCGTCTCTGTGAGTCTCTGTGAGTCTCGGAGAGTCTCTGTGAGTGTCTGTGAGTCTGTGGGTCTCTGTGTGTCTCTGTGTGTCTCTGTGAGTCTCTGTGAGTCTCTGTGTGTCTCTTTGAGCCTCTGTCGGTTTCTGCGAGTTTCTCTGATTGTGTGTGAGTCTCTGTGGGTCTCTGTGAGTCTCTGTGTGTCTCTGTGTGTCTCTGTGGGTCTCTGTGAGTCTCTGTGAGTCTCTGTGTGTCTCTATGGGTCTCTGTGTGTCTCTGTGGGTCTCTGTGAGTCTCTGTGGGTCTCTGTGAGTCTCTGTGAATCTCTGTATGTGAGTCTCTGTGAGTCTCTGTCGGTCTCTGCGAGTTTCTTTGATTGTGTGTGGGTCTCTGTGAGGCTCTGTGGGTCTCTGTGAGTCTCTGTGTGTCTCTGTGGGTCTCTGTGTGTCTCTGTGGGTCTCTGTGAGACCCTGTGCGTGTCTGTGAGTCTCTGTGTGTCTCTGTGTGTCTCTGTGGGTCTCTGTGTGTCTCTGTGGGTCTCTGTGAGTCTCTGCGGGTTTCTGTGAGTCTCTGTGGGTCACTTTGAGTCTCTGTGTGTCTCTGTGTGTCTCTGTGAGTCTCTGTGTGTCTCTGTGTGTCTCTGTAAGTCTCTGTGGGTCTCTGTGGGTCTCTGAGGGTCTGTGTGTGTCTCTGTGTGTCTCTGTGGGTCTCTGTGCGAGTCTCTGTGAGTCTCTGTGAGTCTCTGTGAGTTTATGTGAGTCTCCGTGAGTCTCTGTGGGTCTCTGTGAGTCTCTGTGTGTCTCTGTGAGTCTCTGTGAGTCTCTGTGTGTCTCTGTGAGTCTCTGTGAGTCTCTGTGTGTCTCTTTGTGTCTCTGTGAGTCTCTGTGAGTCTCTGTGTGTCTCTGTGTGTCTCTGTGGGTCTCTGTGAGTCTCTGTGAGTCTCTGTGTGTCTCTATGGGTCTCTGTGTGTCTCTGTGGGTCTCTGTGAGTCTCTGTGGGTCTCTGTGAGTCTCTGTGAATCTCTCTATGTGAGTCTCTGTGAGTCTCTGTCGGTCTCTGCGAGTTTCTTTGATTGTGTGTGGGTCTCTGTGAGTCTATGTGGGTCTCTGTGAGTCTCTGTGGGTCTCTGTGAGTTTATGTAAGTCTCTGTGAGTCTCTGTGTGTCTCTGTGAGTCTCTGTGTGTCTCTGTGAATCTGTGTGTCTCTGTAAGTCTCTGTGAGTTTCTGTGGGTCTCTGTGAGTCTCTGTGTGTCTCTGTGAGTCTCTGTGAGTCTCTGTGTGTCTCTGTAAGTCTCTGTGAGTCTCTGTGTGTCTCTGTGGGTCTCTGTGTGTCTCTGTGTGTCTCTGTGAGTCTCTGTGTGTCTCTGTGGGTCTCTGTGTGTCTCTGTGTGTCTCTGTGAGTCTCTGTGTGTCTCTGTAAGTCTCTGTGAGTTTCTGTGGATCTCTGTGAGTCTCTGTGGGTCTCTGTGAGTCTCTGTGTGCCTCTGTGAGTCTCTGTGAGTCTCTGTGTGTCTCTGTGAGTCTCTGTGAGTCTCTGTGTGTCTCTGTGAGTCTCTGTGTGTCTCTGTGGGTATCTGTGTGTCTCTGTGAGTCTCTGTGTGTCTCTGTAAGTCTCTGTGAGTTTCTGTGGGTCTCTGTGAGTCTCTGTGGGTCTCTGTGAGTCTCTGTGTGTCTCTGTGAGTCTCTGTGTGTCTCTGTGAGTCTCTGAGAGTCTCTGTGTGTCTCTGTGAGTCTCTGTGAGTCTCTCTGTGGCTGTGTGTGTCTCTGTGTGTCTCTGTGTGTGTCTGTGAGTCTCTGTGGGTCTGTGCGTCTCTGTGAGTCTCTGTGAGTCTCGGAGAGTCTCTGTGAGTGTCTGTGAGTCTGTGGGTCTCTGTGTGTCTCTGTGTGTCTCTGTGAGTCTCTGTGAGTCTCTGTGTGTCTCTTTGAGTCATTGTCGGTCTCTGCGAGTTTCTCTGATTGTGTGTGAGTCTCTGTGGGTCTCTGTGAGTCTCTGTGTGTCTCTGTGTGTCTCTGTGGGTCTCTGTGATTCTCTGTGAGTCTCTGTGTGTCTCTATGGGTCTCTGTGTGTCTCTGTGGGTCTCTGTGAGACTCTGTGGGTCTCTGTGAGTCTCTGTGTGTCTCTGTGAGTCTCTGTGGGTCTCTGTGAGTCTCTGTGTGTCTCTGTGAGTCTCTGTGTGTCTCTGTGAGTCTCTGTGGGTCTCTGTCAGTCTCTGTGAGTCTCTGTGTATCTCTGTGTGTCTCTGTATGTCTCTGTGTGTGTCTGTGAGTCTCTGTGTGTCTCTGTGAGTCTCTGTGAGTCTCTGTGGGTCTCTGTGTGTCTTTGTGAGTATGTGGGTGTCTGTGAGTTTCTGTGGGTCTGTGAGTCTCTGTGAGTCTCTGAGAGTCTATGTGAGTCTCTGTCGGTCTCTGCGAGTTTCTCTGATTATGTGTGAGTCTCTGTGGGTCTCTGTGAGTCTCTGTGTGTCTCTGTGGGTCTCTGTGTCTGTCTCTGTGGGTCTCTGTGAGTCTCTGTGGGTCTCTGTGAGTCTCTGTGTCTCTGTGTGTCTCTGTGGGTCTTTGTGTGTCTCTGTGTGTCTCTGTGGGTCTCTGTGAGTCTATGTGGGTCTCTGTGAGTCTCTGCGGGTCTCTGTGAGTTTATGTGAGTCTCTGTGAGTCTCTGTGTGTCTCTGTGAGTCTCTGTGTGTCTCTGTGAATCTGTGTGTCTCTGTAAGTCTCTGTGAGTTTCTGTGGGTCTCTGTGAGTCTCTGTGTGTCTCTGTGAGTCTCTGTGAGTCTCTGTGTGTCTCTGTAAGTCTCTGTGAGTCTCTGTGTGTCTCTGTGGGTCTCTGTTTGTCTCTGTGTGTCTCTGTGTGTCTCTGTGAGTCTCTGTGTGTCTCTGTGGGTCTCTGTGTGTCTCTGTGTGTCTCTGTGAGTCTCTGTGTGTCTCTGTAAGTCTCTGTGAGTTTCTGTGGATCTCTGTGAGTCTCTGTGGGTCTCTGTGAGTCTCTGTGTGTCTCTGTGAGTCTCTGTGAGTCTCTGTGTGTCTCTGTGAGTCTCTGTGAGTCTCTGTGTGTCTTTGTGAGTCTCTGTGTGTCTCTGTGGGTATCTGTGTGTCTCTGTGTGTCTCTGTGAGTCTCTGTGTGTCTCTGTAAGTCTCTGTGAGTTTCTGTGGGTCTCTGTGAGTCTCTGTGGGTCTCTGTGAGTCTCTGTGTGTCTCTGTGAGTCTCTGTGTGTCTCTGTGAGTCTCTGAGAGTCTCTGTGTGTCTCTGTGACTCTCTGTGAGTCTCTCTGTGGCTGTGTGTGTCTCTGTGTGTCTCTGTGTGTGTCTGTGAGTCTCTGTGGGTCTGTGCGTCTCTGTGAGTCTCTGTGAGTCTCGGAGAGTCTCTGTGAGTGTCTGTGAGTCTGTGGGTCTCTGTGTGTCTCTGTGTGTCTCTGTGAGTCTCTGTGAGTCTCTGTGTGTCTCTTTGAGCCTCTGTCGGTTTCTGCGAGTTTCTCTGATTGTGTGTGAGTCTCTGTGGGTCTCTGTGAGTCTCTGTGTGTCTCTGTGTGTCTCTGTGGGTCTCTGTGAGTCTCTGTGTGTCTCTATGGGTCTCTGTGTGTCTCTGTGGGTCTCTGTGAGTCTCTGTGGGTCTCTGTGAGTCTCTGTGAATCTCTGTATGTGAGTCTCTGTGAGTCTCTGTCGGTCTCTGCGAGTTTCTTTGATTGTGTGTGGGTCTCTGTGAGGCTCTGTGGGTCTCTTTGAGTCTCTGTGTGTCTCTGTGGGTCTCTGTGTGTCTCTGTGGGTCTCTGTGAGACCCTGTGGGTGTCTGTGAGTCTCTGTGTGTCTCTGTGTGTCTCTGTGGGTCTCTGTGTGTCTCTGTGGGTCTCTGTGAGTCTCTGCGGGTTTCTGTGAGTCTCTGTGGGTCACTTTGAGTCTCTGTGTGTCTCTGTGTGTCTCTGTGAGTCTCTGTGTGTCTCTGTGTGTCTCTGTAAGTCTCTGTGGGTCTCTGTGGGTCTCTGAGGGTCTGTGTGTGTCTCTGTGTGTCTCTGTGGGTCTCTGTGCGAGTCTCTGTGAGTCTCTGTGAGTCTCTGTGAGTTTATGTGAGTCTCCGTGAGTCTCTGTGGGTCTCTGTGAGTCTCTGTGTGTCTCTGTGAGTCTCTGTGAGTCTCTGTGTGTCTCTGTGAGTCTCTGTGAGTCTCTGTGTGTCTCTTTGTGTCTCTGTGAGTCTCTGTGTGTCTCTGTGTGTCTCTGTGAGTCTCTGTGTGTCTCTGTAAGTCTCTGTGAGTTTCTGTGGGTCTCTGTGAGTCTCTGTGGGTCTCTGTGAGTCTCTGTGTGTCTCTGTGGGTCTCTGTGTGTCTCTGTGTGTGTCTGTGAGTCTCTGTGTGTCTCTGTAAGTCTCTGTGTGTCTCTGTGTATCTCTGTGTGTCTCTGTGTGTCTCTGTGTGTGTCTGTGAGTCTCTGTGTCTCTGTGAGTCTCTGTGAGTCTCTGTGGGTCTCTGTGTGTCTCTGTGAATATGTGGGTGTCTGTGAGTCTCTGTGGGTCTTTGTGAGTCTCTGTGAGTGTCTGTGAGTCTGTGGGTCTCTGTGTGTCTCTGTGTGTCTCTGTGAGTCTCTGTGAGTCTCTGTGTGTCTCTTTGAGTCTCTGTCGGTCTCTGCGAGTTTCTTTGATTGTGTGTGAGTCTCTGTGGGTCTCTGTGAGTCTCTGTGAGTCTCTGTGTGTCTCTATGGGTCTTTGTGTGTCTCTGTGGGTCTCTGTGAGTCTCTGTGGGTCTCTGTGGGTCTCTGTGTGTCTCTGTGAGTCTCTGTGGGTCTCTGTGAGTCTCTGTGAGTCTCTGTATGTGAGTCTCTGTGAGTCTCTGTCGGTCTCTGCGAGTTTCTTTGATTGTGTTTGGGTCTCTGTGAGTCTCTGTGGGTCTCTGTGAGTCTCTGCGGGTTTCTGTGAGTCTCTGTGGGTCACTTTGAGTCTCTGTGTGTCTCTGTGTGTCTCTGTGAGTCTCTGTGTGTCTCTGTGTGTCTCTGTAAGTCTCTGTGGGTCTCTGTGGGTCTCTGAGGGTCTGTGTGTGTCTCTGTGTGTCTCTGTGGGTTTCTGTGCGAGTCTCTGTGAGTCTCTGTGAGTCTCTGTGAGTTTATGTGAGTCTCCGTGAGTCTCTGTGGGTCTCTGTGAGTCTCTGTGTGTCTCTGTGAGTCTCTGTGAGTCTCTGTGTGTCTCTGTGAGTCTCTGTGAGTCTCTGTGTGTCTCTTTGTGTCTCTGTGAGTCTCTGTGTGTCTCTGTGTGTCTCTGTGAGTCTCTGTGTGTCTCTGTAAGTCTCTGTGAGTTTCTGTGGGTCTCTGTGAGTCTCTGTGGGTCTCTGTGAGTCTCTGTGTGTCTCTGTGGGTCTCTGTGTGTCTCTGTGTGTGTCTGTGAGTCTCTGTGTGTCTCTGTGAGTCTCTGTGTGTCTCTGTGTATCTCTGTGTGTCTCTGTGTGTCTCTGTGTGTGTCTGTGAGTCTCTGTGTCTCTGTGAGTCTCTGTGAGTCTCTGTGGGTCTCTGTGTGTCTCTGTGAATATGTGGGTGTCTGTGAGTCTCTGTGGGTCTTTGTGAGTCTCTGTGAGTGTCTGTGAGTCTGTGGGTCTCTGTGTGTCTCTGTGTGTCTCTGTGAGTCTCTGTGAGTCTCTGTGTGTCTCTTTGAGTCTCTGTCGGTCTCTGCGAGTTTCTTTGATTGTGTGTGAGTCTCTGTGGGTCTCTGTGAGTCTCTGTGAGTCTCTGTGTGTCTCTATGGGTCTTTGTGTGTCTCTGTGGGTCTCTGTGAGTCTCTGTGGGTCTCTGTGGGTCTCTGTGTGTCTCTGTGAGTCTCTGTGGGTCTCTGTGAGTCTCTGTGAGTCTCTGTATGTGAGTCTCTGTGAGTCTCTGTCGGTCTCTGCGAGTTTCTTTGATTGTGTTTGGGTCTCTGTGAGTCTCTGTGGGTCTCTGTGAGTCTCTGTGTGTCTCTGTGTGTCTCTGTGTGTCTCTGTGAGTCCCTGTGGGTGTCTGTGATTCTCTGTTTGTCTCTGTGTGTCTCTGTGTGTCTCTGTGTGTCTCTGTGGGTCTCTGTGAGTCTCTGCGGGTTTCTGTGAGTCTCTGTGGGTCACTTTGAGTCTATGTGTGTCTCTGTGTGTCTCTGTGAGTCTCTGTGTGTCTCTGTGTGTCTCTGTAAGTCTCTGTGGGTCTCTGTGGGTCTCTGAGGGTCCCTGTGTGTCTCTGTGAGTCTCTGTGAGTCTCTGTGAGTTTATGTGAGTCTCCGTGAGTCTCTGTGGGTCTCTGTGAGTCTCTGTGTGTCTCTGTGAGTCTCTGTGAGTCTCTGTGTGTCTCTGTGAGTCTCTGTGAGTCTCTGTGTGTCTCTTTGTGTCTCTGTGAGTCTCTGTGTGTCTCTGTGTGTCTCTGTGAGTCTCTGTGTGTCTCTGTAAGTCTCTGTGAGTTTCTGTGGGTCTCTGTGAGTCTCTGTGGGTCTCTGTGAGTCTCTGTGTGTCTCTGTGGGTCTCTGTGTGTCTCTGTGTGTCTCTGTGTGTGTCTGTGAGTCTCTGTGTGTCTCTGTGAGTCTCTGTGTGTCTCTGTGTATCTCTGTGTGTCTCTGTGTGTCTCTGTGTGTGTCTGTGAGTCTCTGTGTCTCTGTGAGTCTCTGTGAGTCTCTGTGGGTCTCTGTGTGTCTCTGTGAATATGTGGGTGTCTGTGAGTCTCTGTGGGTCTTTGTGAGTCTCTGTGAGTGTCTGTGAGTCTGTGGGTCTCTGTGTGTCTCTGTGTGTCTCTGTGAGTCTCTGTGAGTCTCTGTGTGTCTCTTTGAGTCTCTGTCGGTCTCAGCGAGTTTCTTTGATTGTGTGTGAGTCTCTGTGGGTCTCTGTGAGTCTCTGTGAGTCTCTGTGTGTCTCTATGGGTCTTTGTGTGTCTCTGTGGGTCTCTGTGAGTCTCTGTGGGTCTCTGTGGGTCTCTGTGTGTCTCTGTGAGTCTCTTTGGGTCTCTGTGAGTCTCTGTGAGTCTCTGTATGTGAGTCTCTGTGAGTCTCTGTCGGTCTCTGCGAGTTTCTTTGATTGTGTTTGGGTCTCTGTGAGTCTCTGTGGGTCTCTGTGAGTCTCTGTGTGTCTCTGTGGGTTTCTGTGTGTCTCTGTGGGTCTCTGTGAGTCCCTGTGGGTGTCTGTGAGTCTCTGTTTGTCTCTGTGTGTCTCTGTGGGTCTCTGTGTGTCTCTGTGGGTCTCTGTGAGTCTCTGCGGGTTTCTGTGAGTCTCTGTGGGTCACTTTGAGTCTCTGTGTGTCTCTGTGTGTCTCTGTGAGTCTCTGTGTGTCTCTGTGTGTCTCTGTAAGTCTCTGTGGGTCTCTGTGGGTCTCTGAGGGTCCCTGTGTGTCTCTGTGTGTCTCTGTGGGTCTCTGTGCGAGTCTCTGTGAGTCTCTGTGAGTCTCTGTGAGTTTATGTGAGTCTCCGTGAGTCTCTGTGTGTCTCTGTAAGTCTCTGTGAGTTTCTGTGGGTCTCTGTGAGTCTCTGTGGGTCTCTGTGAGTCTCTGTGTGTCTCTGTGGGTCTCTGTGTATCTCTGTGTGTCTCTGTGTGTGTCTGTGAGTCTCTGTGTGTCTCTGTGAGTCTCTGTGTGTCTCTGTGTATCTCTGTGTGTCTCTGTGTGTCTCTGTGTGTGTCTGTGAGTCTCTGTGTCTCTGTGAGTCTCTGTGAGTCTCTGTGGGTCTCTGTGTGTCTCCGTGAATATGTGGGTGTCTGTGAGTCTCTGTGGGTCTTTGTGAGTCTCTGTGAGTCTCTGAGAGTCTCTGTGAGTGTCTGTGAGTCTCTGTGGGTCTCTGTGAGTCTCTGTGAGTCTCTGTGTGTGAGTCTCTGTGAGTCTCTGTCTTTCTCTGCGAGTTTCTGTGTGTCTCTGTGAGTTTATGTGAGTCTCCGTGAGTCTCTGTGGGTCTCTGTGGGTCTCTGTGAGTCTCTGTGTGTCTCTGTGAGTTTATGTGAGTCTCTGTGAGTCTCTGTGTGTCTCTGTGAGTTTATGTGAGTCTCTGTGAGTCTCTGTGTGTCTCTGTGGGTCTCTGTGTATCTCTGTGTGTCTCTGTGTGTCTCTGTGAGTCTCTGTGTGTCTCTGTGTGTCTCTGTGTGTGTCTGTGAGTCTCTGTGTGTCTCTGTGAGTCTCTGTGTGTCTCTGTGTATCTCTGTGTGTCTCTGTGTGTCTCTGTGTGTGTCTGTGAGTCTCTGTGTCTCTGAGAGTCTCTGTGAGTGTCTGTGAGTCTCTGTGGGTCTCTGTGAGTCTCTGTGAGTCTCTGTGTGTGAGTCTCTGTGAGTCTCTGTCTTTCTCTGCGAGTTTCTGTGTGTCTCTGTGAGTTTATGTGAGTCTCCGTGAGTCTCTGTGGGTCTCTGTGGGTCTCTGTGAGTCTCTGTGTGTCTCTGTGAGTTTATGTGAGTCTCTGTGAGTCTCTGTGTGTCTCTGTGAGTTTATGTGAGTCTCTGTGAGTCTCTGTGTGTCTCTGTGGGTCTCTGTGTATCTCTGTGTGTCTCTGTGTGTCTCTGTGAGTCTCTGTGTGTCTCTGTGTGTCTCTGTGTGTCTCTGTGTGTCTCTATGTGTCTCTGTGGGTCTCTGTGTGTCTCTGTGAGTCTCTGTTTGTCTCTGTGAGTCTCTGTGTGTCTCTGTAAGTCTCTGTGAGTTTCTGTGGGTCTCTGTGAGTCTCTGTGGGTCTCTGTGAGTTTCTGTGGGTCTGTGTGGGTCTCTGTGAGTCTCTGTGGGTCTCTATGAGTCTCTGCGGGTCTCTATGAGTCTCTGTGTGTCTCTGTGAGTCTCTGTGATTCTGTGCGTCTGTGTGGGTCTCTGTGTGTCTCTGCATCTCTCTGTGTGTATCTGTGAGTCTCTGTAAGTCTCTGTGAGTCTCAGTTGGTCTCTGTGAGTATCTGTGGGTCTCTATTTGTCTCTCTGTGTCTCTGTGAGTCTCTGTGAGAATCTGTGAGTATCTGTGTCTCTGTAAGCCTCTGTTTGTCTCTGTGAGTTTCTGTGGGTCTCTGTGTGTCTCTGTGAGTCTCTGTGAGTCTGTGAATGTCTGTGATTCTGTGAGTCTCTGTGAGTCTATGGGTCTCTGTATGAGTCTGTGGGTCTATGTGTGGTGAGTGTTTTGAGTCTATTGGTCTCTGTGCGAGTCTATGTGTTTCATTGTGGTATGTGTGGTGAGTCTATGGGTCTCTGTTTGAGTCTGTGGGTCTATATGTGGTGAGTCTGTGGGTCTCTGTGTGGTGAGTGTGGTGAGTCTATGGGTCTCTGTTTGAGTCTATGAGTCTCTGTGTAGTATGTGTGGTGAGTCTGTGGGTCTCTGTGTGCGTCTGTGGGTCTCTATGTGAGTTTGTGGGTCTCTGTGTGAGTCTGTGGGTCTCTGTGTGAGTCTGTCGGTCTCTGTGTGAGTCTATGTGTCTCTGTGTGAGTCTGTGTATCTCTGTGTGAGTCTGTGTGTCTCTGTGTGAGTCTGTGGGTCTCTGTGTAGTGGTGAGTTAATGGGTCTCTGTGTAGTGGTGGTGAGTCTATGGGTCTCTAAGTAGTGGTGAGTCTATGGGTCTCTGTGTAGTGGTGAGTCTATGGGTCTCTGTGTAGTGGTGATTCTATGGGTCTCTGAGTACTCGTGGTGAGTCTATGGGTCTCTGTGTAGTGGTGAGTCTATGGGTCTCTGTGTAGTGGTGGTGAGTCTATGGGTCTCTGTGTGGTATTGGTGAGTCTATGGGTCTCTGTGTGGTGGTGAGTCTGTGGGTCTCTCTGTAGTGGTGGTGAGTCTATGGGTCTCTGTGTGGTAGTGGTGAGTCTATGGGTCTCTGTGTAGTGGTGAGTCTATGGGTCTCTGTGTAGTGGTGAGTCTATGGGTCTCTGTGTAGTGGTGGTGAGTCTATGGGTCTCTGTGTGGTGGTGAGTCTATGGGTCTCTGTGTAGTGGTGAGTCTAAGGGTCTCTGTGTAGTGGTGGTGAGTCTATGGGTCTCTGTGTAGTGGTGGTGAGTCTATGGGTCTCTGTATAGTAGTGAGTCTATGGGTCTCTGTGTAGTGGTGAGTCTATGGGTCTCTGTGTAGTGGTGAGTCTATGGGTCTCTGTGTAGTGGTGAGTCTATGGGTCTCTGTGTAGTGGTGAGTCTATGTGTAGTGGTGGTGAGTCTATGGGTCTCTATGTAGTGGTGAGTCTATGGGTTTTTGTGTAGTGGTGAGTCTATGGGTCTCTGTGTAGTGGTGAGTCTATGGGTCTCTGTGTAGTGGTGAGTCTATGGGTCTCTGTGTAGTAGTGGTGAGTCTATGGGTCTCTGTGTGGTGGTGAGTCTATGGGTCTCTGTGTAGTGGTGAGTCTATGGGTCTTTGTGTAGTGGTGAGTCTATGGGTCTCTGTGTAGTGGTGAGTCTATGGGTCTCTGTGTAGTGGTGAGTCTATGTGTCTCTGTGTAGTGGTGGTGAGCCTATGGGTCTCTGTGTAGTGGTGAGTCTATGGGTCTCTGTGTAGTGGTGAGTCTATGGGTCTCTGTGTAGTGGTGAGTCTATGGGTCTCTGTGTAGTGGTGAGTCTATGGGTATCTGTGTAGTAGTGGTGAGTCTATGGGTCTCTGTGTAGTGGTGAGTCTATGGGTCTCTGTGTAGTGGTGCGTCTATGGGTCTCTGTGTAGTGGTGAGTCTATGAGTCTCTGTGTAGTGGTGAGTCTATGAGTCTCTGTGTAGTGGAGAGTCTATGGGTCTCTGTGTAGTGGTGAGTCTATGGGTCTCTGTGTAGTGGTGAGTCTATGTGTCTCTGTGTAGTGGTGAGTCTATGGGTCTCTGTGTAGTGGTGAGTCTATGAGAGACCATACTGGGTCCAGGTCTGTAAACGTGGAGTGGGATCTGTATTTCAGATGACGTCATATCGCTGCATGCTGGCTCTGATCACCACGGTTATGATCGTGACAATCACCACCACAGACGGTGAGCGATCACTCACCCACTCACTCACTCACCCACTCACTCACTCACCCACTCACCCACTCACCCACTCACTCACCCACTCACTCACTCACCCACACACTCACTCACCCACTCACTCACCCACTCACTCACCCACTCACCCACTCACCCACTCACTCACCCACTCACTCACTCACTCACCCACTCACTCACTCACTCACCCACACACTCACTCACCCACTCACTCACCCACTCACTCACCCACTCACCCACTCACCCACTCACTCACTCACTCACCCACTCACTCACTCACCCACTCACTCACCCACTCACTCACTCACCCACTCACTCACTCACTCACCCACCCACTCACTCACTCACTCACCCACCCACTCACTCACCCACTCACTCACTCACTCACCCACCCACTCACTCACCCACTCACTCACCCACTCACCCACCCACTCACTCACCCACTCACTCACTCACCCACTCACCCACTCACTCACCCACTCACTCACCCACTCACCCACTCACCCACTCACTCACTCACTCACCCACTCACCCACTCACTCACCCACACACTCACCCACTCACTCACTCACTCACCCACCCACTCACTCACCCACTCACCCACTCACCCACTCACTCACCCACTCACTCACTCACTCACCCACTCACTCACTCACCCACTCACTCACTCACTCACTCACCCACCCACTCACTCACTCACTCACCCACACACTCACTCACCCTCACTCACCCACTCACTCACCCACTCACTCACTCACCCACCCACTCACTCACCCACTCACTCTCTCACTCACCCACCCACTCACTCACCCACTCACTCACTCACTCACCCACCCACTCACTCACCCACTCACTCACTCACTCACCCACCCACTCACTCACCCACTCACTCACTCACTCACCCACCCACTCACTCACCCACTCACTCACTCACCCACTCACCCACTCACTCACCCACTCACTCACCCACTCACCCACTCACCCACCCACTCACTCACCCACTCACCCACTCACCCACTCACTCACCCACTCACTCACTCACTCACCCACCCACTCACCACCACCACAACTAAAAACTCACCCACTCACCTCACTCACCACCTCCTCACCCACTCACCCACTCACCCACCACTCACTCACTCACCCACTCACCCACTCACTCACCCACTCACTCACCCACTCACCCACTCACCCACTCACTCACCCACTCACTCACTCACCCACTCACCCACTCACTCACCCACTCACTCACCCACTCACCCACTCACTCACTCACCCACCCACTCACTCACTCACCCACCCACTCACCCACTCACCCACTCACTCACTCACCCACTCACCCACTCACTCACCCACTCACTCACCCACTCACCCACTCACTCACTCACCCACCCACTCACCCACTCACCCACTCACTCAATCACCCACTCACTCACTCACTCACTCACCCACTCACTCACCCACTCACTCACTCACTCACCCACCCACTCACCCACTCACCCACTCACTCACTCACCCACTCACTCACCCACTCACTCACTCACCCACTCACTCACCCACCCACTCACCCACTCACCCACCCACTCACTCACTCACTCACCCAGCCACTCACTCACTCACTCACCCACTCATTCACCCACTAACTCACCCACTCACTCACCCACTCACCCACCCAATCACTCACCCACTCACCCACCCACACACTCACTCACTCACCCACCCACCCACACACTCACTCACCCACACACTCACTCACTCACCCACCCACCCACTCACTCACCCACTCACTCACCCACTAACTCACTCACTCACCCACTCACTCACTCACTCACCCACTCACTCACCCACCCACTCACCCACCCACTGACCCACTCACCCACTCACCCACTCACCCACTCACTCACTCACCCACACACTCACTCACCCACTCACCCACTCACTCACCCACTCACTCACCCACTAACTCACTCACTCACCCACTCACCCACCCACTCACCCACTCACTCACTCACTCACCCACTCACCCACTCACCAACTCACTCACTCACCCACACACTCACTCACCCACTCACCCACTCACTCACCTACTAACTCACTCACTCACCCACCCACTCACTCACCCACTCATTCACCCACCCACTCACTCACTCAACCACTCACTCACCCACCCACTCACTCACTCACTCACCCACTCACTCACTCACTCACCCACCCACTCACCCACCCACACACTGACTCACCCACTCACCCACTCACTCACCCACCCACTCACTCACTCACTCACCCACCCACTCACCCACCCACTCACTCACTCACTCACCCAGCCACCCACTCACCCACCCACTCATTCACTCACTCACCCACTCATTCACCCACTCACTCACCCACTCACTCACCCACTCACCCACCCAATCACTGACCCACTCACCCACACACTCACTCACTCACCCACCCACCCACCCACTCACTCACCCACACACTCACTCACTCACCCACCCACCCACTCACTCACCCACTCACTCACCCACTCACTCACTCACCCACCCACTCACTCACTCACCCACCCACTCACCCCCCACACACTCACTCACCCACTCATTCACCACCCACTCACTCACTCACTCACCCACCCACTCACCCACCCACTCACTCACTCACTCACCCAGCCACCCACTCACCCACCCACTCATTCACTCAGTCACCCACTCATTCACCCACTCACTCACCCACTCACTCACCCACTCACCCACCCAATCACTCACCCACTCACCCACCCACACACTCACTCACTCACCCACCCACCCACCCACTCACTCACCCACACACTCACTCACTCACTCACCCACCCACTCACTCACCCACTCACTCACCCACTAACTCACTCACTCACCCACCTACTCACTCCCCACTCATTCACCCACCCACTCATTCACTCAACCACTCACTCACCCACCCACTCACTCACTCACCCACCCACTCACTCACTCACTCACCCACCCACTCACCCCCCACACACTCACTCACCCACTCACTCACCACCCACTCACTCACTCACTCACCCACCCACTCACCCACCCATTCACTCACTCACTCACTCACCCACCCACTCACCCACCCACTCATTCATTCACTCATTCACTCAACCACTCATTCACCCACTCACTCACCCACTCACCCACCCAATCACTCACCCACTCACCGACCCACACACTCACTCACTGACTCACCCACCCACCCACTCACTCACCCACCCACTCACCCACCCAATCACTCACTCACTCACCCACCCACTCACCCACCCACTCATTCACTCACTCACCCACTCATTCACCCACTCACTCACCCACCCACTCACCCACTCACTCACCCACTCACTCACCCACCCACCCACTCACTCACCCACTCATTCACTCACTCACTCAACCACTCACTCACCCAATCACTCACTCACTCACCCACCCATTCACTCACTCACTCATTCACTCACTCACCCACTCATTCACCCACCCACCCACTCATTCACCCACCCACACAATCACTCACTCACCCACTCATTCACTAACCCACTCACTCACTCACCCACTCACTCACCCACTCACCCACCCACTCACTCATTCATTCACTCACCCACTCATTCACTCACCGACTCACTCACTCACCCACCAACTCACTCACCCACTCACTCACTCACCCACCCACTCACTCACTCACTCACCCACTCATTCACTCACCCACTCACTCACTCACACACCCACTCACTCACCCTCTCACTCACCCACCCACTCAATCACTCATTCACTCACCCACTCATTCACTCACCGACTCACTCACTCACCCACCAACTCACTCACCCACTCACTCACCCACCAAATCACCCACTCACTCACCCACTCACTCACTCACTCACCCACCCACCCACTCACCCACTCACTCATTCACCCACTCATTCACTCACCCACTCACTCACTCACCCACCCACTCACTCACCCACTCACTCACACATTCACCCACCCACTCACTCACTCATTCACTCACCCACTCATTCACTCACCGACTCACTCACTCAGCCACCAACTCACTCACCCACTCACTCACCCACCCACTCACCCACTCACTCTCCCACTCACTCACTCACCCACCCACCCACCCACTCACCCACTCACTCATTCACCCACTCATTCACTCACCCACTCACTCACTCACCCACCCACTCACCCACCCACTCACTCATTCACCCACCCACTCACTCACGCACCCATATCTCAAAATCTCACTCACTCACCCACCCACTCACCCACTCATTCACCCACTCACTCCCTCACTCACCCACCCACTAACCCACCCACTCACTCACTCGCTCACCCTCCCACTCACTCACCCACTCACTCACTCACTCACCCGCTCACCCACCCACTCACTCACCCACCCACTCACTCATTCACCCACTCACTCAATCACTCACCCACTCACTCACTCACCCACTCGCTCACTCACTCTCTATGTATCTCTATGTATCTCTATGGGTCTCTATGTATCTCTATGAGTCTCTATGTGTCTCTATGTATCTCTATGTATCTCTATGTATCTCCATGTATCTCTATGAGTCTCTATGTATCTCTTTGAGTCTCTATTTATCTCTATGAGTCTCTATGTATCTCTATGTATCTCTATGAGTCTCTATGTATCTCTATGTATCTCTATGTATCTCTATGTATCTCTATGAGTCTCTATGAGTCTCTATGTATCTCTACGAGTCTCTATGATTCTCTATGTATCTCTATGTATCTCTATGTATCTCTATGAGTCTCTATGTATCTCTATGTATCTCTATGTATCTCTATGAGTCTCTATGTATCTCTATGAGTCTCTATGTATCTCTATGTATCTCTATGTATCTCTATGTATGTCTATGAGTCTCCATGTATCTCTATGAGTCCTCATGGGTCGCTATTAACGAGCTCGCCTCGCCCCCATTGTGACGTCACGCAGCCTCCCCTCTGCGTGACGTCACAGCCAGGCGCGTGACGTCACGGGCACAGCCACGCCCCCTGGAATATCCACGTGGCAATGGCGATGATGGTGATGGTGGTGACTATGAAGATGGCGATGAACATGGTGGTGGTGGTGACTATGAAGATGGTGGCGATGGTGGTGGTGGTGGTGATGGTGACCATGAAGATGGAGATGATGGTGGTGGTGGTGGTGACTATGAAGATGGTGGCGATGGTGGTGGTGGTGGTGGTGATGGTGATGTAGACCATGATGGTGGTGATGGTGGTGATGATGGTGGTGATAGTGGTAATGATGGTGATGGTGGTGATGGTGGTGATGATGGTGATGATGGTGGTAATGATGGTGATGATGGTGATGATGGTGGTGATTATGGTGATGATGGTGGTGATGGTGGTGATGGTGGTGATGGTGGTGATGGTGGTGATGATGGTGGTGATTATGGTGATGATGGTGATGATGGTGGTGATGGTGGTGATGATGGTGATGATGGTGGTGATTATGGTGATGATGGTGGTGATGGTGGTGATGGTGGTGATGATGGTGGTGATTATGGTGATGATGGTGGTGATGGTGGTGATGGTGGTGATGCTGGTGATGATGGTGGTGATTATGGTGATGATGGTGGTGATGGTGGTAATGGTGGTGATGATGGTGGTGATGATGGTGGTGATGATGGTGGTGATGATGGTGGTGATGATGGTGGTGATGGTGATGGTGGTGATGGTGGTGATGGTGGTGATGATGATGGTGGTGATGGTGGTGATGGTGGTGATGATGGTGATGATGGTGGTAATGATGGTGATGATGGTGATGATGGTGGTGATTATGGTGATGATGGTGGTGATGGTGGTGATGGTGGTGATGGTGGTGATGATGGTGGTGATTATGGTGATGGTGATGATGATGGTGGTGATGGTGGTGATGGTGATGGTGGTGATCCTGGTGATGATGGTGGTGATGGTGGTGATGATGGTGGTGATGGTGGTGATGGTGATGATGGTGATGGTGATGATGGTGGTGATGGTGGTGATGATGGTGGTGATGATGGTGGTGATGATCGTGGTGATGATGGTGGTGATGATGGTGGTGATGGTGATAATGGTGATGGTGGTGATGGTGGTGATGGTGGTGATGATGGTGGTGATTATGGTGATGATGGTGATGGTGGTGATGGTGGTGACGATGTAGACAATGATGATGGTGGTGGTGATAGTGATGGTGATGATGGTGGTGATGGTGATGATGGTGGTGGTGGTGATGGTGGTGATGGTGATGGTGGTGATGGTGATGATGGTGGTGATGGTGGTGATGGTGATGATGGTGGTGATGGTGATGGTGGCGATGATGGTGATGATGGTGGTGATGATGGTGATGGTGGTGATGGTGATAATGGTGATGATGGTGATGAGGGTGATGATGATGGTGGTGATGGTGGTGATGATGGTGATGATGGTGATGGTGATGATGGTGATTATGGTGATGGTGGTGATGGTGGTAGTGATGGTGGTGATGGTGGTGATGGTGGTGACGATGGTGATGATGGTGATTATGGTGATGGTGGTGATGGTGGTGATGGTGGTGATGATGATGATGGTAATGATGGTGATGATGGTGATGGTGATGATGGTGATGATGATGATGGTGGTGATGGTGGATGATGGTGATGATGATGGTGGTGATGGTGGTGATGGTGGTGATGATGGTGGTGATTATGGTGATGATGGTGATCCTGGTGATGATGATGGTGATGATGATGGTGACGATGTAGACAATGCATGATGGTGATGGTGGTGATGGTGGTGATGGTGATGATGGTGGTGGTGATGGTGATGATGGTGATGGTGGTGATGATAGTGATGGTGGTGATGGTGATGATGGTGGTGGTGACGGTGGTGATGGTGATGATGGTGGTGATGGTGATGGTGGTGATGATGGTGATGATGGTGTTGATGGTGATGTCTATTAGCTCAGATCCATGATAGTCAATTTAGAATAATGGATTTTATGAATTATAGCGTCAAAGTTACTCACTCACTCAGTCCACTCAGTCACTCACTCAGTCACTCACTCAGTCACTCACTCAGTCACTCACTCAGTCACTCACTCAGTCACTCAGTCACTCACTCAGTCACTCACTCACTCACTCAGTCACTTACTCACTCACTCACCCACTCAGTCACTCACTCACTCACTCACCCACTCACTCACTCAGTAACTCAGTCACTCACTCACTCAGTCACTCACTCACCCACTCACTCAGTCACTTACTCACTCAGTCACCCACTCACTCACTCAGTCACTCAGTCACTCACTCAGTCACTCACTCACACATTCAATGACTCAGCCACTCACTCACCCACTCACTCACTCAGTCACTCATTCACTTACCCACTCACTCACTCAGTCAGTCACTCACTCAATCACTCACTCACTCACTCAGTCACTCACTCAGTCACTCATTAACTCACTCAGTCACTCACTCACTCAGTCACTCACTCACTCAGTCACTCACTCACTGACTCACCCAGTCACCCACCCACTCACGCACCCACTCACCCACTCACCCACCCACTCACTCACCCACTCACTTACCCACTCACTCACTCACCCACTCACTCACCCGTCCACCCACCATTAAGATAGTCTATATAATCACAATGCTTTAAACAGATATAATGTATCGTGTTGAACTTATTGATGGAGTTAGATTGATAGTTTATTGGCTTAAGTTTGTATAATTAATATAAAAAATGAATAGTTGATTGAAATAAACACATTCAGTATGGTGGTGTTTCCGTACTGTGAGAGTGAGTGGGTGAGTGAGTGAGATAGTTGGTGAGTGGGTGAGTGAGTGGGTGGGTGAGCGAGTGAGTGAGTGGGTGAGTGAGTGAGTTGGTGAGTGAGTGGGTGGGTGGGTGAGTGAGTGGGTGAGTGGGTGGGTGAGTGGGTGGGTGGGTGGGTGAGTGAGTTGGTGAGTGGGGGAGTGAGTAGGTGGGTGGGTGAGTGGGTGGGTGAGTGAGTGAGTGAGTGGGTGAGTGCGTGGGTGGGTGGGTGAGTGGGTGGGTGGGTGGGTGTGTGAGTTGGTGAGTGGGTGCGTGAGTGAGTGAGTGGGTGAGTGAGTGGGTGGGAGAGTTGGTGAGTGGGTGAGTGGGTGGGTGAGTGGGTGGGTGAGTGAGTGAGTGGGTGA
Organism: Petromyzon marinus; assembly: GCF_048934315.1. Taxonomy (NCBI): domain Eukaryota; kingdom Metazoa; phylum Chordata; class Hyperoartia; order Petromyzontiformes; family Petromyzontidae; genus Petromyzon; species Petromyzon marinus. The sequence goes on from NW_027423167.1 coordinate 141,830, forward strand.
GTGAGTGATTGGGTGAGTGACTGGGTGGGTGGGTGAGTGAGTGAGTGAGTGGGTGAGTGGGTGGGTGAGTGGGTGGGTGGGTGGGTTAGTGAGTTGGTGAGTGGGGGAGTGAGTGGGTGGGTAGGTGAGTGAGTGGGTGAGTGAGTGAGTGGGTGGGTGAGTGAGTGAGTGGGTGGGTGAGTTAGTAAGTGGGTTAGTGGGTGGGTGGATGGATGAGTGGGTGAGTGGGTGAGTGAGTGAACACCCACCCACTCTACCACTCACCCACTCACTCACCTACTCACCCACCCACTCAAACCCATATGGGGTTAAACACGAGAGGCTATATTCGTTCTGTCTACAATGTGGGGGTTAAATTTGGAGGTGACGTCACGTAGTGTCTGAAACTTTAAACCACGCACAGATTTAGACTCACACACAGACTCACACTGCCCAATATACACCATAGACTCACCACCACCACCACTACACAGAGACCCATAGACTCACCACCACCACTACACAGAGACCCATAGACTCACCACTACACAGAGACCCATAGACTCACCACCACCACCACTACACAGAGACCCATAGACACACCCCTACACAGAGACCCATAGCCTCACCACCACCACCACTACACAGAGACCCATAGACTCACCACCACCACCACTACACAGAGACCCATAGACTCACCACCACCACCACCACTACACAGAGACCCATAGACTCACCACCACCACCACCACTACACAGAGACCCATAGACTCACCACCACCACCACCACTACACAAAGACCCATAGACTCACCACCACCACCACTACACAGAGACCCATAGACTCACCACCACCACTACACAGAGACCCATAGACTCACCACCACCACCACCACTACACAGAGACCCATAGACTCACCACTACACAGATACCCATAGACTCACCACCACCACCACTACACAGAGACCCATAGACTCACCACTACACAGAGACCCATAGACTCACCACCACCACCACTACACAGAGACCCATAGACTCACCACCACCACCACTACACAGAGACCCATAGACTCACCACCACCACCACCACTACACAGAGACCCATAGACTCACCACTACACAGAGACCCATAGACTCACCACCACCACCACCACTACACAGAGACCCATAGACTCACCACCACCACCACCACTACACAGAGACCCATAGACACACCACCACCACCACCACTACACAGAGACCCATAGTCTCACCATTACACAGAGACCCATAGACTCACCACCACTACACAGAGACCCATAGACTCACCACCACCACCACTACACAGAGACCCATAGACTCACCACCACCACCACTACACAGATACCCATAGACTCACCACTACACAGAGACCCATAGACTCACCACTACACAGAGACCCATAGACTCACCACCACACAGAGACCCATAGACTCACCACCACTACACAGAGACCCATAGACTCACCACTACACAGAGACCCATAGACTCACCACTACTACACAGAGTCCCATAGACTCACCACTACACAGAGACCCATAGACTCACCACCACTACGCAGAGACCCATAGACTCACCACTACACAGAGACCCATGGACTCACCACTACACAGAGACCCATAGACTCACCACCACTACGCAGAGACCCATAGACTCACCACTACACAGAGACCCACAGACTCACCACCACTACACAGAGACCCATAGACTCACCACCACTACACAGAGACCCATAGACTCACCACTACTACACAGAGACCCATAGACTCACCACCACCACCACCACTACACAGAGACCCATAGACTCACCACTACACAGATACCCATAGACTCACCACCACCACCACTACACAGAGACCCATAGACTCACCACTACACAGAGACCCATAGACTCACCACCACCACCACTACACAGAGACCCATAGACTCACCACTACACAGAGACCCATAGACTCACCACTACACAGAGACCCATAGACTCACCACCACCACCACTACACAGAGACCCATAGACTCACCACCACTACACAGAGACCCATAGACTCACCACCACCACCACTACACAGAGACCCATAGACTCACCACCACCACCACCACTACACAGAGACCCATAGACTCACCACCACCACCACCACTACACAGAGACCCATAGACTCACCACCACCACCACCACTACACAGAGACCCATAGACACACCACCACCACCACCACTACACAGAGACCCATAGACTCACCACCACCACTACACAGAGACCCATAGATTCACCACCACTACACAGAGACCCATAGACTCACCACTACTACACAGAGACCCATAGACTCACCACCACCACCACCACTACACAGAGACCCATAGACTCACCACTACACAGATACCCATAGACTCACCACCACCACCACTACACAGAGACCCATAGACTCACCACTACACAGAGACCCATAGACTCACCACCACCACCACTACACAGAGACCCATAGACTCACCCCTACACAGAGACCCATAGACTAACCACCACTACACAGAGACCCATAGACTCACCACCACCACCACTACACAGAGACCCATAGACTCACCACCACTACACAGAGACCCATAGACTCACCACCACCACCACTACACAGAGACCCATAGACTCACCACCACCACCACCACTACACAGAGACCCATAGACTCACCACTACACAGAGACCCATAGACCCACCACCACCACCACCACTACACAGAGACCCATAGACTCACCACCACCACCACTACACAGAGACCCATAGACACACCACCCCCACCACCACTACACAGAGACCCATAGACTCACCACCACTACACAGAGACCCATAGACTCACCACTACTACACAGAGACCCATAGACTCACCACCACCACCACCACTACACAGAGACCCATAGACTCACCACTACACAGATACCCATAGACTCACCACCACCACCACTACACAGAGACCCATAGACTCACCACTACACAGAGACCCATAGACTCACCACCACCACCACTACACAGAGACCCATAGACTCACCACTACACAGAGACCCATAGACTAACCACCACTACACAGAGACCCATAGACTCACCACCACCACCACTACACAGAGACCCATAGACTCACCACCACTACACAGAGACCCATAGACTCACCACCACCACCACTACACAGAGACCCATAGGCTCACCACCACCACCACCACTACACAGAGACCCATAGACTCACCACTACACAGAGACCCATAGACCCACCACCACCACCACCACTACACAGAGACCCATAGACTCACCACCACCACCACCACTACACAGAGACCCATAGACACACCACCACCACCACCACTACACAGAGACCCATAGACTCACCACCACCACTACACAGAGACCCATAGACTCACCACCACTATACAGAGACCCATAGATTCACCACCACCACCACTACACAGAGACCCATAGACTCACCACCACCACCACTACACAGAGACCCATAGACTCACCACTACACAGAGACCCATAGACTCACTACTACACAGAGACCCATAGACTCACCACCACCACCACTACACAGAGACCCATAGACTCACCACCACTACACAGAGACCCATAGACTCACCACCACCACCACTACACAGAGACCCATAGACTCACCACCACCACCACCACTACACAGAGACCCATAGACTCACCACCACTACACAGAGACCCATAGACTCACCACCACTACACAGAGACCCATAGACTCGCCACTACTACACAGAGACCCATAGACTCACCACCACTACACAGAGACCCATAGACTCACCACTACTACACAGAAACCCATAGACTCACCACCACTACACAGAGACCCATAGACTCACCACCACCACCACTACACAGAGACCCATAAACTCACCACCACCACCACTACACAGAGACCGATAGACTCACCACCACCACCACTACACAGAGACCCATAGACTCACCACTACACAGAGACCCATAGACTCACCACTATACAGAGACCCATAGACTCACCACTACTACACAGAGACCCATAGACTCACCACTACACAGAGACCCATAGGCTCACCACTACACAGAGACCCATAGACTCACCACCACTACGCAGAGACCCATAGACTCACCACTACACAGAGACCCATGGACTCACCACTACACAGAGACCCATAGACTCACCACCACTACGCAGAGACCCATAGACTCACCACTACACAGGGACCCACAGACTCACCGCCACTACACAGAGACCCATAGACTCACCACTACTACACAGAGACCCATAGACTCACCACCACTACGCAGAGACCCATAGACTCACCACCACTACGCAGAGACCCATAGACTCACCACCACTACACAGAGACCCATAGACTCACCACTACACAGAGACCCATAGACTCACCACTACTACACAGAGACCCATAGACTCACCACTACACAGAGACCCATAGACTCACCACTACACAGAGACCCATAGACTCACCACTACTACACAGAGACCCATAGACTCACCACTACTACACAGAGACCCATAGACTCACCACTACACAGAGACCCATAGACTCACCACTACACACAGACCCATAGACTCACCACTACACAGAGACCCATAGACACACCACTACACAGAGACCCATAGCCTCACCACCACTACACAGAGACCCATAGACTCACCACTACACAGAGACCCATAGACTCACCACTACACAGAGACCCATAGACTCACCACTACACAGAGACCCATAGACTCACACAGAGACCCATAGACTCACCACCACTACACAGAGACCCATAGACTCACCACTACACACAGATAACATTGAAACAACGCGCTAACCACTGCACCACCACTCCCCCCTCTCTCCCCTCTCTCTCTCTCCCCTTTCGCCCCTCCCCACGACCCAATTCCACTTGGCCACAGTCACTCCGAACCTCGCCTGACAGGGGATGGTCTCCGTGGCTCGAAACGTCGAATCCAGCGAAGTCAATCTGGCAGTAAAAAATTTAAGCCAAAAAAAAAATTTCCGGAAAAAATTCGTGAAGATTTTTTTTCGCGAATTATTTTTTCCGCGATTCTTGCCGGACGTGGTGAGATTTTAATTTTTTTTTTTATAATCTTCACGAAAACTTCCATCGCTGCTTGAGTGGCTGGGGTCTTGTAGGGGTTTGCGGAGTTTGTGGGCGGGTGGTGGGGGAGGTTTTGTTCGCCGATCGGGCGAAAAATTATCTCCAGCAAAGTCTAAAGTGGAGAGTAAGCGTAAAGACTATCAGGTTGGTACGGTGTGTGTGGTGTGGTGGGTGGGTTAGTGAGTGAGTGGGTGAGTGAGTGGGTGAGTGGGTTAGTGGGTTAGTGGGTGGGTGGGTGAGTGGGTTAGTGGGTTAGTGGGTGGGTTAGTGGGTGGGTGAGTGGGTGAGTGTGTGAGTGAGTGGGTGGGTGGGTGAGAGAGTGAGTGGGTGAGTGGGTGAGTGGGTGGGTGGGTTGGTGGGTCGGTGGGTGGGTGGGTGAGTGAGTGGGTGAGTGGGTGAGTGAGTGGGCGAGTGAGTGAGTGAGTGGGTGAGTGAGTGGGTGAGTGAGTAGGTGGGTGGGTGGGTGAGTGAGTGAGTGGGTGAGTGGGTGAGTGAGTGAGTGGGTGAGTGGGTCGGTGGGTGGGTGGGTGGGTGAGTGAGTGGGTGAGTGGGTGAGTGAGTGGGCGAGTGAGTGAGTGAGTGGGTGAGTGAGTGGGTGAGTGAGTAGGTGGGTGGGTGGGTGAGTGAGTGAGAGAGTGAGTGGGTTAGTGGGTGAGTGGGTGAGTGGATGGGTGAGTGAGTGAGTGGGTGGGTTGGTGAGTGGGTGAGTGGGTGGGTGAGTGGGTGAGTGAGTGGGTGAGTGGGTGAGTGAGTGGGTGAGTGAGTGGGTGAGTGGGTGAGTGAGTTAGTGGGTGAGTGAGTGGTTGGGTGAGTGGGTGAGTGAGTGAGTGGGCGAGTGAGCGAGTGAGTGGGTGAGTGAGTGGGTGAGTGAGTGGGTTGGTGAGTGGGTGAGTGAGTGAGTGAGTGGGTTGGTGGGTGGGTGGGTGAGTGAGTGAGTGGATGGGTGAGTGAGTGAGTGGGTGGGTTGGTGAGTGGGTGAGTGAGTGAGTGGGTGGGTGGGTGAGTGGGTGAGTGAGAGAGTGAGTGGGTGGGTTGGTGAGTGAGTGGGTGAGTGGGTGGGGGAGTGGGTGAGTGAGAGAGTGAGTGGGTTGGTGGGTTGGTGGGTGGGTGGGTGAGTGAGTGGGTGAGTGAGTGGGTGAGTGGGTGAGTGGGTGGGTGGGTGAGTGAGTGGGTTGGTGGGTGAGTGGGTTGGTGGGTGGGTGGGTGGGTGAGTGAGTGGGTCAGTGGGTGAGTGAGTGAGTGAGTGGGTAGGTTGGTGAGTGGGGTGAGTGAGTGAGTGGGTGAGTGGTGAGTGTGTGGGTGAGTGAGTGAGTGGTGGGTGAGTGGTGGTGGGTGAGTGGGTGAGTGTGTGAGTGGGCGAGTGAGTGAGTGAGTGAGTGGGTGAGTGAGTGGGTGAGTGAGTAGGTGGGTGGGTGGGTGAGTGAGTGGGTGGGTGAGTGAGTGGGGGGGTGAGTGGGTGAGTGAGTGGGTGAGTGAGTGAGTGAGTGGGTTGGTGGGTGGGTGGATGAGTGAGTGAGAGAGTGAGTGGGTTAGTGGGTGAGTGGGTGAGTGGATGGGTGAGTGAGTGAGTGGGTGGGTTGGTGGAGGTGGGTGGTGGGTGGGTTGGTGAGGGTGGGTGGGGTGAGTGAGTGGGTGAGTGAGTGTGAGTGGTGAGTGGGTGAGGTGAGTTATTGGGTGAGTGAGTGGTTGGGTGAGTGGGTGAGTGAGTGGGCGAATGAGCGAGTGAGTGGGTGAGTGAGTGGGTGAGTGAGTGGGTTGGTGAGTGGGTGAGTGAGTGAGTGAGTGGTTGGTGGGTGGGGGGTGGGGGTGAGTGGATGGGATGGGTGAGTGAGTGAGTGGGTGGGTTGGTGAGTGGGTGAGTGAGTGAGTGGGTGGGTGAGTGGGGTGAGTGAGAGGAGTGAGTGGGTGGGTTGGTGAGTGAGTGGGTGAGTGGGTGGGTGGGTGAGTGAGTGAAGAGAGTGAGTGGGTTGGTGGGTGGTGGGTGGGTGGTGGAGTGAGTGGGTGAGTGAGTGGGTGAGTGGGTGAGTGGGGGGGTGGGTGAGTGAGTGGGTTGGTGGTGTGAGTGGGTTGGTGGGGTGGGTGGGTGGGTGAGTGGGTGGTGAGTGGGTGAGTGGGTGGGAGTGAGTGGGTGGTGGTGAGTGAGTGGGTTGGTGGGTGAGTGGGTTGGTGGTGTGGTGGGTGGTGAGTGGGTGAGTGGGTGAGTGGGTGAGTGAGTGAGTGAGTAGGTTGGTGAGTGGGGTGAGTGAGTGGGTTGAGTGAGTGAGTGGGTGGTGAGTGGTGAGGTGTGAGTGGGCGAGTGTGAGTGAGGTGGGTGAGTGAGTGTGTGAGTGAGTAGGTGGTGGGTGGTGAGTGAGTGAGTGGGTGAGTGTGGGTTGGTGATTGAGTGAGTGGGTGAGTGAGTGAGTGGGTGAGTAAGTGAGTGAGTGAGTAGTGAGGTGAGTGGTGAGTGATAGTGGGTGAGTGAGTGATTGGGTGGGTGGGTGGGGAGTGGGTGGAGTGAGTGAGTGAGTTAGTGAGTGGGTGAGTGGGTGGGTGGGTGAGTGGGTGGGTGGGTGGAGTGGGTGAGTGGGTCGGTGAGTGAGTGAGTGGGTTAGTGGGTGGGTGGGTGAGTGAGTGGGTGAGTGAGTGGGTGGGTGAGTGGGTGGGTAGGTGGGTGAGTGGGTGAGTGAGTGGCTTGGTTGGTGGGTGAGTGAGTGAGTGGGTGAGTGGGTGGGGGTCGGTGAGTGAGTGAGTGAGTGGTTGGGTGAGTGGGTGAGTGAGTGAGTGGGTTGAGTGAGTGGGTGAGTGAGTGGGTGGGTGAGTGGGTAAGTGAGAAGGTGGGTGGGTGGGTGAGTGAGTGAGTGGGTGAGTGAGTGGGTTGGTGATTGAGTGGGGTGGGAGTGAGAGTGGGTGAGTGAGTGGGTGAGTGAGTGAGTGGGTGGGTGTGTGAGTGTAGGTGGATGAGTGAGTGAGTGGGGTGTGAGTGAGTGGGTGAGAGTGGGTGGGTGAGTGGGTGGCTGGGTGGGTGGGTGGGTGAGTGAGTGGGTGGGTGAGTGGGTGGGTGAGTGGGTGAGTGAGTGGGTTGGTTGGTGGGTGGGTGAGTGAGTGAGTGAGTGGGTTGGTGGGTGGTGGGTGAGAGAGTGAGTGGTGAGTGGATGAGTGGGTGGGTGAGTGGGTGAGCGGGTTAGTGGGTGGGTGGGTGAGTGAGTGAGTGGGTGGGTGAGTGGGTGAGAGAGTGAGTGGGTGAGTGGGGAGTGGGTGGGGTGGGTGGGTGAGTGGATGGGGGGTGGGTGAGAGAGTGAGTGGGTGAGTGGGTTGGTGAGTGGGTGAGTGGGTTAGTTGGGTGAGGGGTGTGTGATGTGAGTGAGTGGCTGAAGTGAGTGGTAGGCTGAGTGGGTGAGTGAGTGAGGGGGCGAGTGAGTGAGTGAGTGAGAAGGTGGGTGGGTGGGTGAGTGAGTGAGTGGGTGAGTGAGTGGGTTGGTGAAAGAGTGGGTGGGTGAGTGAGTGAGTGAGTGGGTGAGTAAGTGAGTGAGTGAATGGGTGAGTGGGTGAGTGAGTGAGTGAGTGGGTGAGTGAGTGAGTGGGTGGGTGGGTGAGTGGGTGGGTGGATGAGTGAGTGAGTAGGTGAGTGAGTGGGTGAGTGGGTGGGTGAGTGGGTGGCTGGGTGGGTGGGTGGGTGAGTGAGTGGGTGGGTGAGTGGGTGGGTGAGTGGGTGAGTGAGTGGGTTGGTTGGTTGTGGTGGTGAGTGAGTGAGTGAGTGGGTTGGTGGGTGGGTGGGTGAGAGAGTGAGTGGGTGAGTGGGTGAGTGGGTGGGTGAGTGGGTGAGCGGGTTAGTGGGTGGGTGGGTGAGTGAGTGAGGTGGGTGGGTGAGTGGGTGAGAGAGTGAGTGGGTGAGTGGGTGATGGGTTGGTGAGTGAGTGAGTGGGTTAGTGGGTGAGTGGGTGAGTGAGAGAGTGAGTGGGTGATGAGTGAGTGAGTGAGAGAGTGAGTGGGTTGGTGGGTTGGTGGGTGGGTGGGTGAGTGAGTGGGTGAGTGGGTGAGTGAGTGAGTGGGTGAGTGAGTGGTTGGGTGAGTGGGTGAGTGAGTGAGTGGGTGAGTGAGTGAGTGAGTGGGTGAGTGGGTGAGTGAGAAGGTGGGTGGGTGGGTGGGTGAGTGAGTGAGTGGGTGAGTGAGTGGGTTGGTGATTGAGTGGGTGGGTGAGTGAGTGAGTGGGTGAGTAAGTGAGTGAGTGAGTGGGTGAGTGGGTGAGTGAGTGAGTGAGTGAGTGGGTGAGTGAGTGAGTGGGTGGGTGGGTGAGTGGGTGGGTGGATGAGTGAGTGAGTGGGTGATTGAGTGGGTGAGTGGGTGGGTGAGTGAGTGGGGTGGGTGGGTGGGTGTGAGTGGGTGGGTGGGTGAGTGGGTGGGTGGGTGGGTGAGTGGGTGAGTGAGTGGGTTGGTGGGTGGGGTGGGCGAGTGAGTGAGAGAGTGGTTTGGTGGGTTGGTGGGTGGGTGGGTGGGTGAGTGAGGGGGTGAGTGAGTTGGTGGGTGAGTGTGTGGAGTGGGTGGGTGAGTGAGTGAGTGAGTGGGTGAGTGAGTTGGTGGGTGGAGTGAGTGAGTGAGTGGGTGAGTGAGTGAGTGAGTGGGTGGGTGGGTTAGTGAGTGAGTGTGTGGTGGGGGTGGGTGGGTGAGTGAGTGAGTGGATGGGTGGGTGAGTGGGTGGGTGGGTGAGTGAGAGAGTGAGTGGGTTGGTGGGTGGGTGGGTGAGTGAGTGAGTGAGTGAGTGGGGTTGGTGGGGTGGTGGGTGGTGGGTGGGGGTGAGTGAGTGGGTGAGTGAGTGGGTTGGTGGGTGAGTGAGTGGGTGAGTGAGTGAGTGGGTTGGTGGGTGGGTGAGTGGGTGAGTGAGTGGGTGAGTGAGTAGGTGGGTGGGTGAGTGGGTGGGTGGGTGAGTGAGCGAGTGGGTGAGTGGGTTGGTGAGTGAGCGAGTGGGTGGGTGAGTGGGTTAGTGAGTGAGTGGGTGAATGGGTGAGTGAGTGGGTGAATGAGTGAGTGGGTGGGTGAGTGGGTGAGTGAGTGGGTGAGTGAGTCGGTGGGTGGGTGAGTGGGTGAGTGAGTGAGTGGATGGGTGGGTGAGTGGGTGAGTGAGTGAGTGGGTGGGTGAGTGAGCGAGTGGGTGGGTGAGTGGGTCAGTGAGTGGGTGGGTGGGTGAATGAGTGGGTGAGTGAGTGAGTGAGTGGGTGAGTGAGAGAGTGAGTGGGTGAGTGAGTCAGTGGGTGAGTGGGTGAGTGAGTGAGTGAGTGGGTGAGTGAGAGAGTGAGTGAGAGGGTAAGTGAGTGGGTGAGTGAGTGAGTGAGTGGGTGAGTGAGTGGGTGGGTAGATGGGTGAGTGAGTGAGTGGGTGATGAGTGGGTGAGTGAGTGGGTTGGTGATTGAGTGGGTGGGTGGGTGAGTGAGTGGGTGAGTGAGTGGGTGAGTGAGTGGGTGAGTGGGTGAGTGAGTGAGTGGGTGGGTGAGTGGGTGAGTGAGTAGGTGAGTGAGTGAGTGGGTGAGTCGGTGGGTGAGTGGGTGAGTGAGTGAGTGGGTTGGTGATTGAGTGGGTGAGTGGGTGAGTGAGTGGGTGAGTGGGTGAGTGAGTGAGTTAGTAGGTGAGTGAGTGAGTGGGTGGGTGAGTGAGTGAGTGAGTGGGTGAGTGAGTGGGTGAGTGAGTGGGTGAGTGAGTGAGTGAGTGGGTGAGTGAGTGAATGGGTGAGTGAGTGGGTGAGTGGGTGAGTGGGAGTGGGTGGGTGAGTGAGTGGGGTGGGTGAGTGGGTGGGTGAGTGAGTGAGTGAATGAGTGAGTGGGTGGGTGAGTGAGTGGGTGGGTGAGTGAGTGAGTGGGTGAGTGAGTGAGTGAGTGGGTGAGTGAGTGGGTGAGTGAGTGGGTGGGTTGGTGGGTGAGTTAGTGAGTGAGTGGATGCTTGGGTGAGTGAGTGAGTGAGTGGGTGAGTGAGTGAGTGGGTGAGTGAGTGGGTGAGTGAGTTGGTGGGTGGGTGAGTGCGTGAGTGACTGAGTGAGTAACTAATTGAGTGAGTGACTGAGTGAGTGACTGAGTGAGTGACGGAGTGACGGACTGAGAAGGTGAGTGAGTGAGTGGGTGGGTGAGTGGGTGACTGAGTGAGTGAGTGACTGAGTGACTGATTGAGTGGGTGAGTGGGTGAGTGAGTGAGTGGACTGAGTGAGTAATTGAGCGACTGAGTGACTGAGTGACTGACTGAGTGGGTGAGTGGGTGAGTGAGTGAGTGGGTGAGTGAGTGAGTGGGTGAGTGGGTGGGTGAGTGGGTGGGTGGTTGAGTGTTTGAGTGGGGGAGTGAGTGGGTGGGTGAGTGGGTGGGTGAGTGGGTGGGTGGGTGAGTGGGTGAGTGAGTGGGTGGGTGAGTGGGTGGGTGGGTGGGTGAGTGGGTGGGTGAGTGAGTGGATTGGTGGTGAGTGTGTGAGTGGGTGAATGGGTGAGTGTGTGGGTGGGTGCGTGAATGGGTGAGTGAGTGGGTGAGTGAGTGGGTGGGTGAGGGAGTGAGTGAGTAGGTTGGTGAGTGAGTGAGTGAGTGGGGTGGGTGAGTGAGTGAGTGGGTGGGTGAGTGAATGGGTGAGTGAGTGGGTGGGTGAGTGGGTGGGTGGCTGGGTGAGTGAGTTATTGAGTGGGTGGGTGAGTGAGTGGGGTGAGTGAGTGGGTGAGTGGGTGAATGGGTTAGTGGGTGAGTGAGTGAGTGGGGTGATTGAGTGGGTGAGTGGGTGCGTGAGTGGGTGAGTGTGTGGGTGAGTGGGTGAGTGAGTGGATGGGTGGGTGAGTTAGTGAGTGAGTGGTTGGTTGGGTGAGTTAGTGAGTGAGTAGGTGGGTGCGTGAGTGAGTGGGGTGGGTGAGTGAGTGTGTGTGTGTGAGTGAGTGGGTGAGTGAGTGTGTGAGTGGGTGAGTGAGTGACTGAGTGAGTAATTGAGTGACTGAGTGACTGAGTTTGAGGGTGGGTGAGTTAGTGAGTGAGTGGGTGGGTGAGTGAGTGAGTGGGTGAGTGAGTGAGTGGGTGAGTGAGTGTGTGAGTGGGTGAGTGAGTGAGTCACTGAGTGAGTGAGTGACTGAGTGAGTGAGTGACTGAGTGACTGAGTGACTGACTGAGTGGGTGAGTGGGTGAGTGAGTGAGTGACTGAGTGAGTGACTAAGTGAGTAATTGAGTGACTGAGTGACTGAGTGACTGACTGAGTGGGTGAGTGGGTGAGTGAGTGAGTGGGTGAGTGAGTGAGTGGGTGAGTGGGTGGGTGAGTGGGTGGGTGGGTGAGTGAGTGAGTGGATGGGTGAGTGGGTGGGTTGGTGAGTGGGTGAGTGAGTGAGTGGGTGGGTGAGTGGGTGAGTGAGAGAGTGAGTGGGTGGGTTGGTGAGTGAGTGGGTGAGTGGGTGGGTGGGTGAGTGAGCGAGAGAGTGAGTGGGTTGGTGGGTTGGTGGGTGGGTGGGTGAGTGAGTGGGTGAGTGAGTGGGTGAGTGGGTGAGTGGGTGGGTGGGTGAGTGAGTGGGTTGGTGGGTGAGTGGGTTGGTGGGTGGGTGGGTGGGTGAGTGAGTGGGTGAGTGGGTGAGTGAGTGAGTGAGTGGGTAGGTTGGTGAGTGGGTGAGTGAGTAAGTGGGTGAGTGGGTGAGTGAGTGGTTGAGTGAGTGAGTGGGTGAGTGAGTGGTGGGTGAGTGGGTGAGTGTGTGAGTGGGCGAGTGAGTGAGTGAGTGAGTGGGTGAGTGAGTGGGTGAGTGAGTAGGTGGGTGGGTGGGTGAGTGAGTGAGTGGGTGAGTGAGTGGGTTGGTGATTGAGTGGGTGGGTGAGTGAGTGAGTGGGTGAGTAAGTGAGTGAGTGAGTAGGTGAGTGGGTGAGTGAGTGAGTGAGTGGGTGGAGTGGGTGGGGTGGGTGGGTGGGTGAGTGGGTGGGTGGGTGAGTGAGTGAGTGGGTTAGTGAGTGGGTGAGTGGGTGGGTGGGTGGGTGAGTGGGTGGGTGAGTGAGTGGGTGAGTGGGTCGGTGAGTGAGTGAGTGGTTAGTGGGTGGGTGGGTGAGTGAGTGGGTGAGTGAGTGGGTGGGTGAGTGGGTGGGTAGGTGGGTGAGTGGGTGAGTGAGTGGGTTGGTTGGTGGGTGAGTGAGTGAGTGGGTGAGTGGGTGAGTGGGTCGGTGAGTGAGTGAGTGAGTGGTTGGGTGAGTGGGTGAGTGAGTGAGTGAGTGGGTGAGTGAGTGGGTGAGTGAGTGGGTGGGTGAGTGGGTAAGTGAGAAGGTGGGTGGGTGGGTGGGTGAGTGAGTGAGTGGGTGAGTGAGTGGGTTGGTGATTGAGTGGGTGGGTGAGTGAGTGAGTGGGTGAGTGAGTGGGTGAGTGAGTGAGTGGGTGGGTGTGTGAGTGGGTAGGTGGATGAGTGAGTGAGTGGGTGAGTGAGTGGGTGAGTGGGTGGGTGAGTGGGTGGCTGGGTGGGTGGGTGGGTGAGTGAGTGGGTGGGTGAGTGGGTGGGTGAGTGGGTGAGTGAGTGGGTTGGTTGGTGGGTGGGTGGAGTGAGTGAGTGGGTTGGTGGGTGGGTGGGTAAGAGAGTGAGTGGGTGAGTGGATGAGTGGGTGGGTGAGTGGGTGAGCGGGTTAGTGGGTGGGTGGGTGAGTGAGTGAGTGAGTGGGTGGGTGAGTGGGTGAGAGAGTGAGTGGGTGAGTGGGTGAGTGGGTGGGTGGGTGAGTGAGTGGATGGGTGGGTGGGTGAGAGAGTGAGTGGGTGAGTGGGTTGGTGAGTGGGTGAGTGGGTTAGTGGGTGAGTGGGTGAGTGAGAGAGTGAGTGGGTTGGTGGGTTGGTGGGTGGGTGGGTGAGTGAGTGGGTGAGTGGGTGAGTGAGTGAGTGGGTGAGTGAGTGGTAGGCTGAGTGGGTGAGTGAGTGAGTGGGCGAGTGAGTGAGTGAGTGAGAAGGTGGTGGGTGGGTGGGTGAGTGAGTGGGGGTGAGTGAGTGGGTTGGTGAAAGAGTGGGTGGGTGAGTGAGTGAGTGAGTGGGTGAGTAAGTGAGTGAGTGAATGGGTGAGTGGGTGAGTGAGTGAGTGAGTGGGTGAGTGAGTGAGTGGGTGGGTGGGTGAGTGGGTGGGTGGATGAGTGAGTGAGTGGGTGAGTGATGTGGGTGAGTGGGTGGAGTGAGTGGGTGGCTGGGTGGGTGGGTGAGTGGAGTGAGTGGGTGGGTGAGTGGGTGGGTGAGTGGGTGAGTGAGTGGGTTGGTTGGTGGGTGGGTGAGTGAGTGAGTGAGTGGGTTGGTGGGTGGGTGGGTGAGAAGTGGAGTGAGTGGGTGAGTGGGTGGGTGAGTGGGTGAGCGGGTTAGTGGGTGGGTGGGTGAGTGAGTGAGTGGGTGGGTGAGTGGGTGAGAGAGTGAGTGGGTGAGTGGGTGAGTGGGTTGGTGAGTGAGTGAGTGGGTTAGTGGGTGAGTGGGTGAGTGAGAGAGTGAGTGGGTGGATGAGTGAGTGAGTGAGAGAGTGAGTGGGTTGGTGGGTTGGTGGGTGGGTGGGTGGGTGAGTGAGTGGGTGAGTGGGTGAGTGAGTGAGTGGGAGTGAGTGGTTGGGTGAGTGGGTGAGTGAGTGGGCGAGTGAGTGAGTGAGTGGGTGAGTGGGTGAGTGAGAAGGTGGGTGGGTGGGTGGGTGAGTGAGTGAGTGGGTGAGTGGGTGAGTGGGTGAGTGAGTGAGTGAGTGGGTGAGTGAGTGAGTGGGTGGGGTGAGTGGGTGGGTGGATGAGTGAGTGAGTGGAGTGAGTGAGTGGGTGAGTGGGTGGGTGAGTGAGTGGGTGGGTGGGTGGGGAGTGAGTGGGTGGGTGGGTGGGTGGGTGGGTGGGTGGGTGGGTGGGTGATGGGTGAGTGAGTGGGTTGGTGGGTGGGTGGGCGAGTGAGTGAGAGAGTGGGTTGGTGGGTTGGTGGGTGGGTGGGTGGGTGAGTGAGGGGGTGAGTGAGTTGGTGGGTGAGTGAGTGAGTGGGTGGGTGAGTGAGTGAGTGAGTGGGTGAGTGAGTTGGTGGGTGAGTGAGTGAGTGGGTGAGTGAGTGAGTGAGTGGGTGGGTGGGTTAGTGAGTGAGTGTGTGGGTGGGTGGGTGGGTGAGTGAGTGAGTGGATGGGTGGGTGAGTGGGTGGGTGGGTGAGTGAGAGAGTGAGTGGGTTGGTGGGTGGGTGGTGAGTGAGTGAGTGGGTTGGTGGGTTGGTGGGTTGGTGGGTGGGTGGGTGAGTGAGTGGGTGAGTGAGTGGGTTGGTGGGTGAGTGAGTGGGTGAGGTGAGTGAGTGGGTTGGTGGGTGGGTGAGTGGGTGAGTGAGTGGGTGAGTGAGTAGGTGGGTGGGTGGAGGTGGTGGGTGGGTGAGTGCGCGAGTGGGTGAGTGGGTTGGTGAGTGAGCGAGTGGGTGGGTGAGTGGGTTAGTGAGTGAGTGGGTGAATGGGTGAGTGAGTGGGTGAATGAGTGAGTGGGTGGGTGAGTGGGTGAGTGAGTGGGTGAGTGAGTGGGTGGGTGGGTGAGTGGGTGAGTGAGTGAGTGGATGGGTGGGTGAGTGGGTGAGTGAGTGAGTGAGTGGGTGGGTGAGTGAGCGAGTGGGTGGGTGAGTGGGTCAGTGAGTGGGTGGGTGGGTGAATGAGTGGGTGAGTGAGTGAGTGGGTGAGTGAGAGAGTGAGTGGGTGAGTGAGTCAGTGGGTGAGTGAGTGAGTGAGTGGGTGAGTGAGTGGTGTGAGTGAGTGAGTGAGTGGGTGAGGAGTGGGTGGGTAGATGGGTGAGTGAGTGAGTGGGTGAATGAGTGGGTGAGTGGGTTGGTGATTGAGTGGGTGGTGGGTGGGTGAGTGAGTGGGGTGAGTGAGTGGGTGAGTGAGTGGGTGAGTGGGTGTTGAGTGAGTGGGTGGGTGAGTGGGTGAGTGAGTAGGTGAGTGAGTGAGTGGGTGAGTCGGTGGGTGAGTGGGTGGTGAGTGAGTGGGTTGGTGATTGAGTGGGTGAGTGGGTGAGTGAGTGGGTGAGTGGGTGAGTGAGTGAGTTAGTAGGTGAGTGAGTGAGTGGGTGGGTGAGTGAGTGAGTGAGTGGGTGAGTGAGTGGGTGGGTGAGTGGGTGAGTGAGTGAGTGAGTGGGTGAGTGAGTGAATGGGTGAGTGAGTGGGTGAGTGGGTGAGTGAGTGAGTGGGTGGGTGAGTGAGTGGGTGGGTGAGTGGGTGGGTGAGTGAGTGAGTGAATGAGTGAGTGGGTGGGTGAGTGAGTGCGTGGGTGAGTGAGTGAGTGAGTGGGTGAGTGAGTGAGTGAGTGGGTGAGTGAGTGGGTGAGTGAGTGGGTGGGTTGGTGGGTGAGTTAGTGAGTGAGTGGATGCTTGGGTGAGTGAGTGAGTGAGTGGGTGAGTGAGTGAGTGAGTGGGTGAGTGAGTGGGTGAGTGAGTTGGTGGGTGGGTGAGTGCGTGAGTGACTGAGTGAGTAACTAATTGAGTGAGTGACTGAGTGAGTGACTGAGTGAGTGACGGAGTGACGGACTGAGAAGGTGAGTGAGTGAGTGGGTGGGTGAGTGGGTGACTGAGTGAGTGAGTGACTGAGTGACTGATTGAGTGGGTGAGTGGGTGAGTGAGTGAGTGACTGAGTGAGTGACTGAGTGACTGACTGAGTGGGTGAGTGGGTGAGTGAGTGAGTGACTGAGTGAGTAATTGAGCGACTGAGTGACTGAGTGACTGACTGAGTGGGTGAGTGGGTGAGTGAGTGAGTGGGTGAGTGTGTGAGTGGGGAGTGAGTGGGTGAGTGGGTGATTGATTGGGTGAGAGGGTGAGTGGGTGGGTGGGTGGGTGAGTGAATGGGTGAGTGAGTGGGTGGGTGAGTGGGTGGGTGGGTGAGTGGGTGAGTGAGTGGGTGGGTGAGTGGGTGTGTGAGTGGGTGAATGGGTGAGTGTGTGGGTGGGTGCGTGAATGGGTGAGTGAGTGGGTGAGTGAGTGGGTGGGTGAGGGAGTGAGTGAGTAGGTTGGTGAGTGAGTGAGTGGGTGGGTGAGTGAGTGAGTGGGTGGGTGAGTGAATGGGTGAGTGAGTGGGGTGGGTGAGTGGGTGGGTGGCTGGGTGAGTGAGTTATTGAGTGGGTGGGTGAGTGAGTGGGTGAGTGAGTGGGTGAGTGGGTGAATGGGTTAGTGGGTGAGTGAGTGAGGTGGGTGATTGAGTGGGTGAGTGGGTGCGTGAGTGGGTGAGTGTGTGGGTGAGTGGGTGAGTGAGTGGATGGGTGGGTGAGTTAGTGAGTGAGTGGGTGGGTGAGTGAGTGAGTGGGTGAGTGAGTGAGTGGGTGAGTGAGTGTGTGAGTGGGTGAGTGAGTGAGTCACTGAGTGAGTGAGTGACTGAGTGAGTGAGTGACTGAGTGAGTGACTGAGTAAGTGAGTGACTGACTGAGTGGGTGAGTGGGTGAGTGAGTGAGTGACTGAGTGAGTGACTGAGTGGGTGAGTGGGTGAGTGAGTGAGTGGGTGAGTGAGTGGGTGAGTGGGTGGGTGGGTGAGTGAGTGAGTGGGTGAGTGAGTGGGTGGGTGAGTGGGTGATTGATTGGGTGGGTGAGTGGGTGAGTGGGTGGGTGATTGAATGGGTGGGTGAGTGAGTGAGTGGGTGGGTGAGTGGGTGGGTGGGTGGGTGAGTGGGTGAGTGGGTGAGTGAGTGAGTGGATTGGTGGTTGAGTGTGTGAGTGGGTGAATGGGTGAGTGTGTGGGTGAGTGAGTGGGTGGGTGAGGGAGTGAGTGAGTAGGTTGTTGAGTGAGTGAGTGGTTGGTTGGGTGAGTGAGTGAGTGGGTGAGTGAGTGGGTGGGTGGGTAAGTGGGTGCGTGAGTGAGTGGGTGAGTGAGTGAGTGGGTGTGAGTGAGTGGGTGAGTGAGTGAGTGACTGAGTGAGTGAATGAGTGATGTTGATGTTGTTGTTGTTGATGTTGTTGTTGACGATGTTGTTGATGATGATGTTGTTGTTGATGATGTTGATGTTATTGATGTTGATGTTGTTGATGTTGTTGTTGTTGTTGATGTTGTTGTTGATGTTGTTGTTGTTGTAGCTGAGCGATGTCTTACATCAGCGTGAGTGGAGATCAGAAGAAGCACGCCCAGCTCATCGCTAGGCAACTCAACGAGAGCGGTAAAACAACAACAACAACAACATCAACAACAACATCATCAACATCAACATCAACAACAACAACAACAACAACATCAACAACATCATCAACATCAACAACAACAACATCAACAACATCATCAACATCAACAACAACAACAACAACAACATCAACAACATCATCAACATCAACAACAACAACATCAACAACATCAACAACATCATCAACAACAACAACAACAACAACAACAACATCATCAACATCAACAACATCAACAACATCATCAACATCAACATCATCAACATCATCAACAACAACATCAACAACCATCATCAACAACAACATCATCAACATCATCAACAACAACATTAAACATCATCAACATCATCAACAACAACATTAACAACAACATCAACAACATCATCAACAACATCATCAACATCATCAACAACAACATTAACAACAACATCAACAACATCATCAACAACATCATCAACATCATCAACAACAACATTAACAACAACAACATCAACAACATCAACATCATCAGCAACATCATCAACATCAACAACATCAACAACATCATCAACATCATCAACAACATCATCAACAACAACATCATCAACAACAACATCAACAACATCAACAACATCATCAACATCAACAACATCAACAACATCAACAACATCATCAACAACATCATCAACAACAACATCATCAACAACATCATCAACAACAACAACATCAACAACATCAACAACATTAACATCATCAACAACAACATCATCAGCAACATCAACAACAACATCATCAACAACAACATCATCAACAACAACATCAACAACATCAACAACATCATCAACATCAACAACATCAACAACATCAACAACATCATCAACAACATCATCAACAACAACATCATCAACAACAACATCAACAACAACAACATCAACAACATCAACAACATTAACATCATCAACAACAACATCATCAGCAACATCAACAACAACATCATCAACATCAACAACAACATCATCAGCAACATCAACAACATCATCAACATCATCAACAACAACATCATCAACAACAACATCAACAACATCAACAACAACATCATCAGCAACATCAACAACATCATCAACAACAACATCAACAACATCAACAACATCAACAACAATAACAACAACAACAACATTAACATCATCA